>NW_004797652.1:318951-320189 GCF_000002075.1 Aplysia californica | reverse complement strand
TACACACACACACACACACACACACACACACACACACACACACACACACACACACACACACACTGGCGTCGGTAGTGTAGCGGTCAGGACACCCGAGTTCGATTTCCGAGCTGGGAGACATTTTATAGAGTACTTCAGTCTTTCTGCTTAGATGTTTTATTCCTCTCAACTTGGGTTGGCCCTTACGAGCAAGTTCCGACGCTGCCTCCTAAATTATATAAATTGTGTCGACGGGCTGTAAAAACATCTTCATTTTTTTTTCAAATTTAAAAATCAACACACACGTGAGCACATATCATCCATTCTCACACATGCACACGCATACTCTCTCGCGCTTCGTCTCTTCCGCCATACACGTACACACATAAAATATGCTTACCTTCACAAACAGACCCACAGTTACACGCATATTAATATGCTACATACAAGTGGGCTGGGAGATAAAACGTGCACGTCTGTTACCACACCTGAATGTTCTGCGACACGCATAACCATTGAATAAAGCTTTACTATGGGGGCTCTGGGTTTTAGTTTTTTAATAAATCGATTGTAGTAAAGATTCTTTTTTCTAAGTACATGTACATAATATTATGGATTCATATGTGTAGATTGCATCAGAATGGTGGGCATTTTTCTTTGGTTTGATTCTTTTTTTCGTTGTAAACTTACACGTGCATTGTACCAGGGTTTGTTTTCTTTCGTTTTCTTTTCTTTTCTTTTCATTTGTTTGTTGTGTTTTGTTTGTTCTTACGTACTGCAACTAAGCGTCGAGGGAGGGGAGATGTCACTGCCGGACTTGGGCCAGGTGTGTTGGTTGCTTGTATATAAATCAGACACCGGTCATATATCAGTATTATCAGCTATATTCATACAGCTGTAGGCGTGTGTTACTAGGAGGAAAACAGCACACAGCTCTATGTCATTCGGGTCATTTGAGGGTGCCTCTGGTAGCTCCTACTCCTTTACCTTCCCTGTGTTGATTTGTCCGTTTGTCTTACTTTTCCTCTGTACTGAACGACCTTTATTGTGTCGATGTGCTTCTTTTTGCTAATCAAACAAACAGATATGTCAGTACACTTCGTACTGGAGATCGAAGACATAAGATATCCTATGGAGTTTTGTTTTGTTTTGTTTTGTTTCTCGGGGTTTCTTCTTCTTCTTCTTCTTCTTCTTCTTCTTCTTCTTCTTCTTCTTCTTCTTCTTCTTCTTCTTCTTCTTCTCCTCCTCCTCCTCCTCCT
>NW_004797652.1:317362-318695 GCF_000002075.1 Aplysia californica | reverse complement strand
CCTCCTCCTCCTCCTCTGGATAAGGTGGAGGAAATATGCGCTTTCATTGTCAACAATGCGAGTCGCCGATTGTACTGAGATCCGCGACTTACACCCTGTGCTCTGGGGACAAAGCGCAGGTACAGGGCAGAGGTCAGGCCAGACTCGAACAGAGGGATTTGTCAGGCCGCTAGCTTGAAGTACTTGAAGCCATGCGACTGCGTAAAATCCCGCCAAAACGGTGGTCGTTGTTGTAGGACATGCTACAGAATTGGGTAAAGGGATATGTGGGGGTTTCAACTTTTTAAAAATAATTGCTGCTTTCCCATCAAGAAAGCGTGTAACTATATGGTAAGAAAACAGTTTACTTGGAGAGCGATATAGCGTTATGGTTTGTTGGGGGTTTTTTCGTCTACGCGCGCGCGCACACACACATACACACACACATACACACACATACACACACACACACACGCACAGAGAGAGAGAGAGAGAGAGGGAGAGAGAGAGAGAGAGAGAGAGAGAGAGAGATTTGTCTCAAGGCTTTAGACCAGACTTTCACCAAGCAAGCAGTTGCTTGCGTAATGGAATTCAGATATAGGAGGTGTATTTTTTTATGTCGCTGCTAATCACGATCAATGTTAAAAAACCCATTCTTGTAATAACGTACAGTTCTCTATCTCTAAGTTGTCAATGCTGCTAAATAAACACAACTGATGTCAGAGTTCAGAGTTAACGGACCACTTTGACGTATATTCATCTGGAGTCAGAAAGCTGAACACCCCTTTAAAGAAAATAAAAATGAAATTACTGTTTTCATGACATGGTTACTGTCTGTACCCTCTCTGTCTCTTGTCCCACCTCTGTGGAAGGCCCAGCATTTCGTCATAGGCTTAGAGCTCTATACTCTATATTGTTCCTCAAGTTAGTACGGAAAGAACAGACTGAATATAGCGCCGCATCGATTTGTTTAGATATTTCGTGTCGCTTCTACTTCCAAAGTAAAGCAGGCCCCCATTCTTCGGGTATCGGTGTCGTTTCGTTTGCCTGTAATTGATATAATGCTATCCCAGTGTGTGCGATTTTTAAAGGGGTAGGGGCGACACATTGTAATTCAATATTTGTGAAAGGATTAGGGCATGATTTCGGAAATCGCTACTGAGATTATGGGAGTCGGAATTACGTAGGAATGCTAGTGCAAAGGGAATGGGAAGACACAGTGAGGCACACGACTGTCTGTCTCTGTCTCCCTGTCTCTGTCTCTGTCTCTGTCTCTGTCTCTCTCTCTCTGTCTCTCTGTCTCTGTCTCTCTCTCTCTCTCTCTCTCCCATCTGTGTGTGTGTGTGTGTGTGTG
>NW_004797652.1:313825-317262 GCF_000002075.1 Aplysia californica | reverse complement strand
ATTATGGGAGTCGGAATTACGTAGGAATGCTAGTGCAAAGGGAATGGGAAGACACAGTGAGGCACACGACTGTCTGTCTCTGTCTCTCTGTCTCTCTCTCTCTCTCTCTCTCTCTCTCTCTCTCTCTCTCTCGCTCTCTCCCGCTCTCTCTCTCTCGCTCTCTCCCATCTGTGTGTGTGTGTGTGTGTGTGTGTGTGTGTGTGCGTGTGTGTGCGTGCTTTCGCATGCTTGGAGAACACGAATGTGAAGCCTTCAGCTTACTGCTGCCTGAGAATATGGAAACTGGGTTCTAAAAAAGAAAATGAAAAGAAAGAATTTAAGACCGCGCGCTGTACAGCCTTTCATCATCATCATCATCATCATCATCATCATCATCATCATCATCATCATCATCATCATCATCATCATCATCATCATCATCATCATCAGTGTAGACAGCAAAAAGGACAAAAAACGGTGGAGACTAGAATTTCAAAAAAATGTTATACTTTCAACATTTCGCCGCTGAGGGCTTCATCAGGAGCATGTTTTTAAACATAATATTAATGACTAGACTAGATCTACATTATCATAATGATGACGATGATGATGATGATGATGATTGTTGAACAATAATAACAATAGCAATAACAACAATAATAAATAATAATAATAATAATAACAATTGAATTAATATGGAAGTGCATGTCCATGTTATCCAAACCTGTCATTTATCACAGTTTTCAACTAGCCTTTTTAGAATTGTTCACTTTTTTTCTATCGTCATTACATTGTCTGTTGGCGTGTATCATTCCTGTCCTTTTTTTCTGTATGATTCGTGCACCCTGAAGTGGGACGAGATGACAATTTCACGATAAGATGCCCCATGTGTGGGCTAAACACAGAGGCCTTTCTTCCCACTCAACACAAACCCTCATGTTTTTTGTTCTTCCTAGCTAAGCTACGCTCGGAGCCCCTCAGCTTCCGTATTCTGTTCCTTCACTTTAATACAAACAACAGCTGTGACTCTCTGATTTTTGTTTGTAGTCTGGTAGGACGTGTAGTTATTTGGAGTTAGAGTCTTTCTGTATTACTCTTTACAATGCTCTTTTTTTTCCTTTCTCGCCGATGGGCTGTGTGCATTATTCTTTACTGGTGGTGGCGTCTGGATAGTTGATGAATATTCCTGTTTAGTGTACTCCTTCTCACTGTTCTTGAAACCATCTTCCCTTTACGTAATCATAGTAGTGTGTATGCATTTAATAATAGCTCGTCTGTCAATGTCTGGCGATGACCAGTGAATCCGCAGAGGAGAATATTTCTCCAGCGAAATAGAAGAGTTTGAAGAATTAACTGTTACGAGTGGGTGGTTGGCGGGTGCTCTAGTGTGGTTTGCTTCTTCTTTCCTATTCAAACATGTATCGTCCTTATCTCCCCTTCTTTTTTGTGGGTGTTTGTTACTCTCTTAATTGTAACACCTCTATTCTTCCACACTTATATTATGACCTTATTGTGTTGCAAGTGCCGTAAAACATTTACTTTCCGCTGCGAAATAGAAGAATTTGAAAAATTAACTGTTATGAGTGGGTGGTTGGCGGGTGCTCTGGTGTGGATTGCTCCTTCTTTCTTATAAAAAAAATATATCATCTCTATCTACCCTCCTTCTTTTTTGTGTTTGCTACTCTCTTGTAACACTTCTAATCGTCGGCACGTATATGACCTTATTGTGTTGCAAGTGCCGTAAAACTCTTACGAAACTAAACTTTCTGCTGCGACGTTGTATCCGCCTCAGCCAAGGTTGGCCGTGACAAAGCAGGGCCGAAGCCCCCGCCCCCTCCCCTCTCCTATATGATCTAAGCTGTGTCGATGGGGGTGTAAAACTCCTTTTTTTTGGAAAAAAAAGCTTGTTTCTGTGGTGTAGTTTGCTCCTTCTTTCCTATCAACATCTATCGTCCTTTTCTCTCCTCCTTTTCTCTCCTCCTTCTTTTCTTTGTATCTTACCCCATAATAACACCTCTAATCTTCTGCACGTATATAACCTATTCGTATTGCTTGCTCCGTAGATCATCTCTTACTCAAACTTAAATAAACTATAAATCACCTGTTTTACTGTCGATCTAACTTATTTTGGGGGTATTGATAACTTCAGTAACATAAAGCTGAAAGTAACTCAGGTTCTGACCACACTATATAAAGAATTTATTATAATTGTTGGTGCCAATGCAATATAAACTTAACGGTCTAACTGATTGACCATGAGCTACCTTTTCTGTGTCAATTGATTTAGGGTTTGGATAAGGGTTAGAGTTAAGGATACTGTTAGGTTTGTAATGACAAAGTTCTATTTGACATTTTTTGTCGCTTTGAGTTACTAAGACCATGAGATCAGAAATCAATAAATGCTCTATCAGCTCTATCAAAACCGCAGGATTATTCTGAGTCGTTATCAAGATATTCAAAGAATTGCATTTTTTTTTTTAGTTTGACATATCGTGAAACTCAGACATTTTGACGTCAAATTTCTCAAAACTAGGACCCACTGAGCAGACAGAACTTTGTAATTCTAAGGTAGCGTACTGCGGACATGAGGAGTATTCTAAGAGTTAAATGGCAGGATAGTATAAGAAATAAAGAGCTGTGGGAAAGGACAGGACAAAAGGAAATAGAAGTAGAAATAGGACTAAGAAAGTGACGATGGGTGGGACACACCTTAAGAAAGTCCAGCGGAAACCTCACATGGCAGTCACTGCAGTGGAACCAACAGGGAGCACGAGGCAGGGGTAGGCCACGGGAAACATGGAGGAGGTGCGTGGAAAGTGACATGAGAGAGATGAAGCTCACTTGAAACGAGCTAGGAAGGATGGCCCAAGACAGAGATAAATGGAAGAAGCTTGTATGTGGCCATACCCTGCCAGAGGTGAAAGGCAATGATGATGATGATGTAATGCGGAACGAGTGTCTGACTGGTCCGACAGTAGACCGTCAAGTAGAACAGAAGCTTCACAGTAGACAGTCAAGTGGACCGACACCGAATTTTTTAACGCGGACGCATTTTAATCGTTGTCATGCTCCGAAGCCCGCAACAGAGACAGGGGGAAAAACTGTTTTCCCGCGGTGTTACAACTTAGGCATTGTGTGTTTACGACTGTATTATACACGGCTTTTCTGACACCAGATAATCGAAATGCGACACTAAAGGTAAACGGTGGCTTAGTTCACCACCGGATTGTGGGGGAATAAAATGTAGGTAATTAATCATACAAAAATATATTTATATTATGAGCCGGAAAAAAAATGTCTCCAAATGGATTTTTTTTTTTTTTACATCTTAAGAAAAGTAGATGTCACTGAATTGTCTTTTTATTCATATATTTAGTAGTAGTAGTAGTAGCAGCAGTTGTTGTTGTTAGCAGTGATGCTTTGTAATTTCAGATGATTTGGTTTTATGACTCTATGAG
>NW_004797652.1:308690-311278 GCF_000002075.1 Aplysia californica | reverse complement strand
TCGCTCTCTCTCTCTCTCTCTCTCTCTCTCTCTCTGTATGTCTCTCTCTCTGTATGTCTCTCTCTCTGTATGTCTCTCTCTTTCTCTGTATGTCTCTCTCTCTCTCTCTCTCTTTCTCTCTCTCTTTCTCTCTCTCTGTCTCTCTCTGTCTCTCTTACTCTTTCTCTATTTTTATCTATGATATATCTCTCTCCTCCTCATCCTCCCTTCCCTTCCCAGAAGATAACCAAGTTAAATCATATCCCCTGGGACGGCTCGTATAATATGACGCTCTCAGCTTCTCGGCCGGCCGGTGTCAGACAGCCCGAGCGCACCGCTCGGACAGACCAGGGCGTTTTCTAGAAGCCTCTGTGTGGGTGTATATTGTTGTCTGGATGTTTGTTTGTGCGTTTGTTTACTTGTTTGCTTGTTTTAGATCAAGAGAAACCTTTGTCACGCACAATGAATATGGCAGAGGAAAGATGTGGCTAGGCTACTTGGTTGGCGTGTTTTCTTGTGCGGCTTGCTCCTTCTTTCCTATCAAACATCTATCGTCCTTAACCCTTCTACTTCTTTTTTTTGTGTTTGTTGCTATCTTGTAATGCCTCTAATCTTCGGCACTTATGTGACCGTGTTGTGTTGTAAGTGCCTTATAACGCCTCCTAAAGAAGGGGAAAGGCTGGTCAAGGATTAGATGACAGATGGGTTGGACATAAAGTAGGATTTTCTCCACAACCCCAATTATTCAGCGCTCTAGTTGTTTTTGTTTGCTGTTTTGTTGTTGCTGTTGTGCATGCATGTCTGTGTGTTTGTGTGTGTGTCTGTGTGACTGTATCCATGTGTGAGCGAGAGGGGGAGAGATGGAGGGAGAGTGTGCATGTGTGTGTGTGTATAATATGTGTGTGTGTGTGTGTGTGTGTGTGTGTGTGAGAGAGAGAGAGAGAGAGAGAGAGAGAGAGAGAGAGAGAGAGAGAGAGATTGTATGGTGTGTGTCTGTGTGCGTGTGTTGGGGAGCGGGGTGGGAGGGGGGATATTTCAGATTAAGGCAATCGCACCCATCTAATGATTTCGAAAGACTTTCCGTTCTTGGGATGGAGCTACACAAAAGACGCATAAAGAGCAGTTCCGTTCCTTTGCGCCCTCACCTTCCGCCTTATTTATTCCCTAGTTTGTCGCTTAACAGGGGTAAGGGGAGGGAGCTGCTGGCTGATTTACGTGTATAAAAGGCCAATTTCCCACTGGATCAAAGGTCTTTCGGCAGCTGTAGGCCAGCTCTATCTTTAAGAAGTACAGTTGAACCGACTCTAATGACCACCTGTCCAAGATACTCACCAGTACAAACGGCCACTTTCTATTTCACCCCTTGCGGTTTTTAAAAACCTTCTATGTAATAATGGCACTGTCCAAGAGGACCCCCTGTTTAAGATAACCGCTGTTCTCCTCAACTTTGCGTGGTCGGCTTGGATAGGTTGGATATTATTCTTGTTCTTTGTTCTGACCAGATGTGTTTCATCTTTGTAAATTGTATTGAGATTAGCTCAGATTTTGCCCAAGCAGCCGTCCTTACTTGGTCTATTCTACCGTGTGTTATATAAACCAATCGTGGGTAGTTTGCGGGTGCTCTGGAGTATTTTACTCCTTCTTTCCCATCAAACATCTGTCGTCCTTATCTCTCCTCCTCCTTTTTTGTTTGTTTTTGTTTTGTTATTGGTGTGTTTGTTACTCTCTGACAAAAGCTCTAATCTTTAGCACTTATGTGACCTAACTGTATTGCAAGTGCCGTAAAAGCAAAGATTCTTTACTAATAGTAAATAGTCTTTAGTAAAACTCTTACTACTAAAACTAAACACAAGGGATCGAACCAGGTACATGTTATTTTGGTATGAGAAGAATCTCACTTCCCCACTTCGAGCCTCGTCTATTGGAATGCTCCTATCTTCGGCTAGATCTATGTGTGTACGTGCATGTCAGCACGTAGTATGTTGTATGTGTGTGTGAATGTGTGTGTATGTGAGTGTATGTGAGTGTGTGTAAGTGTGTGTGTATGTGCATGTGTGTGTGCCTGTGTGTATGTGTTTGTGCATGTGTGTGTGTGCCTGTCTTCAGCTATATAATGTGTATAGATCAACGTGTGTATGTATGCGCGCGCGCGCGTGCGTGCGTGTGTGTGTGTGTGTGTGTGTGTGTGTGTGTGTGTGTGTGTGTGTGTGTGTGTGTATGCGTGTGTTTGCTTCTTTATGTGTGTGAGTCTTTGTGTATGTATGTGTGATTGTATATATGACTGTGTGTGTTCACGTGAGACAGTGAGTTTAAAACGAGTAAAACATGAACAGAATACAAGTCGTCGTTTGGAGCGTGCGCTCGTATGTATGTGTGTGTGGAGGGGAGGAAGGGGGGTGCCTGAGCAGGAAAGCAGACAGGTCTGGCTGATGGACGGGAAAGAGAAAGACTAATTGCCGGTGCCATCCTCCCCTCCCGACCAACAGCGTCCTAGTGTGTTGGTATCTGTGCGTGAGCCTAGTTGCTTTGTTTGTTGTGTGTGTGCGTGTGTTTGAGCGGGTGTGTATATTTTTGTGTGTATATGTGTGTATCTCTCTCTCTCTCTCTCT
>NW_004797652.1:306219-307651 GCF_000002075.1 Aplysia californica | reverse complement strand
GTTTTGGGGGGGTGGATTGTAGATTTCTTAAAATATTGTTTGGTTTTGTTTGGTTTCGTATGGGGTGAGGAGGAGGTGTTCCGATCACGAGTCGAAAATCCTGAAGTTACCTGTAGCCTACTAGTTTGCCATAATTCAAGTTACAGTGCTGGATGTTCCCACGCTACACCGGAAAGTTCAGGATTGGTTTTTAAACGAGTTGTGCCCAACCCCATTGAACGAGAGGAGAGGGAGGGAGTGAGGGAGAGAGAGAGAGAGAGAGAGAGAGAGAGAGAGAGAGAGAGAGAGAGACGGGGGAATAGATAGCTAGAGATAGAGTGAGAGAAAAAGAGAGAGACGGGGGATAGATAGATAAAGAGAGAAAGAGATCGACTGTAGATAGAGACAGAGAGAGAGAGAGAGAGAGAGTGAGTCTGGGTGGAATCAGACAGACGCGACTGCGCTGTTGGCATCTTCGTTAAATAAAAAGAAAAGCAAGTCGTCTCAAAGAGTAGCTGAGTGCAGAGGGAAACCGAGACTACAGACGTATGACAGTTGTACATAATATTATAGGCACACAAAAAAGAAGTAGGACCTACCAGTAGAAGCATACAAACCACCAGCGAGGTACAGTCGAACCTGCTCTAACGGCCACCTGTATAAGACGATCACCTGAACCAATAGATATGGACTTCCCAATTCCCTCCCTTACATATTTGTATTTATATTGCAATGGCACTGTAGAAGACGGCCATCTGTCTAAGACAGCCGTTTTGTCCTCGACAATGGGTGGCTGTCTTAGACAATTTCGACTCCCCGGGGCGGTGCCACTGACTGAAGTGTCTTTAGGCCATTCCCAAAAGGGGGACATTTCTCGTTCATGCACAGTAAAATTGCAAATGGGCTGATTCATCAATGTCACGCTCATAACTGTGCCTGATCTACAACAGGGAACTGCTGCTTTTTCTTACCTAATCCTTACTATCGTCATTTTTCCTCTACTTCTTTTGTATGTTTGTCACACTTTTGTGATCCGCTATTTCCGGGTGCCTTGAAAGTCGAAACAGACTTTGTGCTGTTGAAGCTAGAGAGGTGAGCAGAGTAAGCCTGATTCCCTGTAAAGACTTCTCTGTTGATAGCCACCCCTTGGCGCTCATATGACCTTATGCAGTTGCGAGTGCCGTAAAACATTTACTAAATAAAATAAAAATTAAGACAATTTCGTATGTACATGTATACATTCGTTCATACGTTCGCAAACGAGTGGTTCTTTTGTGTGCCTGCTTTTGGGGAAGTTGAAGGAAACAGTGGCTTGATGTGAAGAAAGGAGGAGGGGGATGGGGGTGTGTGAGGGGTTGGTGAGTCGTATCGGCAAGCACGTATGGTCATCGGGCTTCAACGGTTGTATCCGGTTTCAATGGTTGTATTCGTTCTACACACGTGAGCTTGCCCC
>NW_004797652.1:302672-305513 GCF_000002075.1 Aplysia californica | reverse complement strand
CACTCACTCACTCACCCACTCACTCACCCACTCACTCACTCACTCACTCCCTCTCTCACTCACTCACTCTGTCCGTCGGTCTGTCTGTCTGTCTGTCTGTCTGTCTGTTTGTCTACTTCTAATAGCTCTCACGTGCACACAGATGCACTCGCACACAATCGGTCGCCTAAGACGCGCTCACGCATCATTATTATTATACCCTCGCACTTATGTCGCTTTCACACACAGACTCACACTCACATTCCTTCTCGCCCACGCATGCTCGTCCCCGCCCGCGACACACACACACACACACACACACACACACACACACACACACGCTCACACTTATGCACACACACACACACACTCACGCACACACTCACTCACACGCGCATGCATAATGTATACAAGTTGCCTACTCAGAGTACGTCTTAGAGCCGTTTGGCTGCCCTGCCTTGTGCATTTTGTTGCACTGCCTCGTGATGACAGACGGCAAGCTTATAACATTTGAATTTCAGAACAGTCTACAGTCCTTTTATCATTCAAAAAAGTTCACACCTTCGTCTATAGTTTGCAGTCTGTCTGGGTATCCTTATGCATGTGGTAGGCGGGTGATCTGGTGTGAATTGCTCCTTCTTCCCTATCGACATCGGTCGTCTTTATATCTCCTCCTTCTTTTCTTTGTATGTTATTCTCCAGTGACATCCTGTAATCGTCGACACCTATATGACCTATTTGCGTTGCAAATGCGGTAAAACTCTGTCTAAATCCTGAGTATTAATATCTTCAAGTCTCTCTGTCTGAGTGGGTGGCTTGAGGGTGCCACTGGTAGATGCGACTCCCCCCCCCCCCCCCCCCCCCCGTTGTTGGGGGTTCCATTGGTCGAGTACCTGCGTCTGTGGTTTAGCGGTTAGGCGCTTCGCTGTCGCATGCAGGAGACCCGAGTTTGATTCCCGAGTAAGGAGAAATCTTCATCGAGTATCTCGGTCTCTGTGTTGGGATGTTGTGTCCTTGTTAGCTTAGGTTAGCCCCTACAGACACGATCGGAAGCCTGCCTCCTACATGATTTAAATTGTGTGAACGGAGCATTAAATTCACCCTATATTTTTTTTTTTAAAGGAAGTCTATAGTTTGCAGGCTTTTTGAGTGTCTTTATCCTCACGTCTCTCCTTCTGAGCGGATGACTGGGGGGGGGGGGTGCCACTGAAGGTTCGATATCTTTCCTTTCCCTTTGTTTCTGGGGGCTCTAGTGGCCGAGTAGTTAGTACGTTCAGACTCTCAATAATGTCATCAAGCAAGACGTGCGGCGACACGGGGTCAGATGGGTGGTCACTGGTGTGTGCCTTTGAGCAAGACACAATTTACCCTAGCTAAAAAAAAAGCGCGCACACACACACACACACACACACACACACACACACACACACACACACACACACACACACACCCGCAAGCACGCACGGTCATACGCACACCAGAAAACAGGGCGCTGCACAGTGGCGACCAGCGGAAGCATGTTTTTAAAACGGATGTAATATTACCAATATTAATAGTGTGTCCCCCACGGGATCCATAAAGAGTAATGTAAATTGCAGTTTATTTTTCTGTGTGTCTATCTTGCTTTTTCCGAGCACTTAAGGGCCGTTACGTAGTCGATGTGCTTCTCTTTATTCAAGAATTTTCTACCTGTCTATTTGTATAGTACGTCTCTCTCTCTCTCTCTCTCTCTCTCTCTCTCTCTCTCTCTCTCTCTCTCTCTCTCTCTCTCTCTCTCTCTCTCTCTCTCTCTCTCTCTCTCTCTCTCTCTCTCTCTCTCTCTCTCTCTCTCTCTCTCTCATATATTATATATAATATATATATATATATATATATATATATATATATAGATATATATATATATATATATATATATATATATATATATATATATATATGTATACAAACACGCACACATACATACACGCACATGCACACACACATACACACATATACACACACACAAGTAGACGGATACACACACACACACACACACACACACACACACACACACACACACATACACACACACATACACACATACATGCATACACAAATATATATATGCATATATAATATATGTATGTGTCTCAAAGTGTATGTGTGTGTGTGTGTGTGTGGGGGGGGGGACTATCTGTGCATTTCTGTGTTCAAACGTAGGTCGAGTGAACATTATCATCGCCCCTCGTATTGGGTGTTATAATGCTAAATAAAGAGACCACACTTTGAGCGATATATAATGTTTAATAAAGAGACTACGCACTGAGTGATATAGTGATAAATAAAGAGACCACGCACTGGGTGATATAATGTTAAATAAAGAGACCATGCACCGAGTGATATGATGTTAAATTTATAAGAGACCACATACTGAGTTATATATAATGTTAAAAAAATAGATCAGGCCCTGCCTTGTGCATTGTTGTATACAAGGGAGAGGCATTGAGGGGCGTATATTGCTGGTGATTAGGCGGACCAATTTAAAAGAACAAAATTCTATTTATATTTCCCAGTCGTGAGTTCTCGACACGCACGCTGTCGCATGCAGAGACCGTAAATAATTACGTTGTTTATATAATCATTGCCTGCATCAACGGGGCGTGGCGCTCTGCTCATCTAGCCAATCTAGGACATCTGTCTCTTTTCTTCCTTCCGTTTTTCGATGAGTATGTTTTATTTATTGTTTTGCTTTGTTGTTTGTTTGTTGGTTTTTATTTTGTGGGGTTTTGTTTTGTTGGGTTTTCTTTTTCTTTTTTTTTGGGGGGGGGGGGGGAGGTGGAATTTAGGTACTTTTTACGCCCCCATTGAAGCAATTAGATTAAT
>NW_004797652.1:298129-302291 GCF_000002075.1 Aplysia californica | reverse complement strand
AACAAACCAAGTAGGCCACCCCTAGCATCGGCCGGCTAAACGTCCGTCCCAAATTGCTACCAATTTCCAGACTTTCGACAAGGGACCAATGGGTGGTTGGAGGGCGCCACTAGTAGGCCCTACTACTTTTCTTTCCCTCTTTGTTTCTGTCTGTCTGCATTACTTCTTCCCGGCATTATGTGACCGTTGTCGTGGGTGGTTGGTGGGTGCTCTGGTGTGGTTTGCTCCTTCTTTCCTATCAAACATCTATCGTCCTTATCTCCCCTTCTCCTTTTTTATGTTTGTTACTCTCGTGTAACACCTCTAATCTACTGGCGCTCAGATGACCTTATGCGGTTGCGAGCGCCGTAAAACCTCTACTAAAACTAAATTGTGTCGATGTGCTTGTTCATGATATTATACTAGTTTTTAAAATTATTCTTTTGTTTCTTTTTTTCCAGAGGAACCGAGAGCTGCTGAGAGAGCTAGAGGAGCGAGTCCAGGGTGGGGCTGGATCAGCCGGGCCTGCTGCGGCACAGGAGATGGCCTCTCTCAAACAGGTCAGCTACAGTGGTCTCTGTCATCATCGTCATCATTATCATCATCATCATCGTCATCAATATTACTACCATCATCATCATAATTATTGCCATCATCATCTTCGTCGTCATCATCATCGTGGATGTCATCATCGTTATCATCACCATCATCATCATCATCATCACTGCCTTTCTCACCCTGAACCAGAGTATAGGCCACAAACAAACACGTTCCACCTTTCCCTATCCTGGGCTTCTAGCCTCTTGATATTATTCCGTGTCTTCCCACTTTTCTGTACCTCATTCTCTGGGACTCTTTTTCAGGTTCAACATGGCCTTCCCCTTGATCTCTTACAGTGGGTCTCTCTGTAGTTTTTTGTTCATATCTGTACCTCTGTGGGTGGTGGGAGGGTGCCACTGATGAGTCCTACTTCTTTGTTTCTCTCTGTTGTTTCTGTCCATCTGTGTTACTTTTTCCCTTCTCTGAGTGATCACAGTAGTTTGACGACGCCACTGCTAGGTTATACTTCTTTTTTTTTCTAGGGGCGTATGCTGTGGTGTTCTTTTGTTGCTGAATGAACTTATAAAAAGGGGTAAAGTACTTTTCCAGAGGATAAAAGATAATTTCAGAGCCTTGAATAGAACTCGCATCTTTTATATTTCAAATCTTAGGTCTTATGGCTCAACAAGCATAACCCTATATAAATTCTTTGCAAGTCAGAACATAGAGAACTGCTATTAGCTTTGAAGAGGGTTGAAGGAACCTTAGTTAAGTCTAGAGAGCTTTAGATTAAGAAACCAGTATAATTGAGTAGGGAGGGGGTGTAAGGGACCTCAATTACGTAGGGAGAGGGTATAAAGTACCATAATTAAATCAAGAGAGGGTTTAAGAATTATTTTATGAATGTAGGAAAAGGTTTAAAGAATCTTAATCTAATCAAGAGAGGGTTTAAGAAATATAAATTAAACGAAGAGAGGGTTTAAAGAACCTTAATGTAGTCTAGAGAGGATTTAAGGAGCCTAAATTAAGTTGGGAGAGAGTTTCTAAAACTTTGATAAAGTTGAGAAAAGGTTTAAGGATCCTTAATTAAGTCGGAGGAGGGTTTAATGAACTGTAATTACGTCAGGGGTTGGTTTGAGGAAGCTAAATTAAGCCAAGAGAGGATTTAAGTAATTTTAATTAAGTCAAGAGAGGGTTTAAAGAACCTTCATTAAATCAAGACAGGGTTTGCGTTACCTTGATTAAGGTGAGAAAGAGTTTAAGGAATCTTAATTAAGTCAGCAGTTGGTTTGTTTGAAGTTCTAGGTGACACGGCTGGCTGAATTGTTGAATCATTTTCTCTTCAGGAGCGTGAGCTCCAGTGCCGTGAGCTGCTCATCCTCAAGAAGACAGTGGAAGAGCTGGAGATTCGCATTGATAGTCAGAAACAGACGCTGGAAGCTCGCGATGAGAGCATCAAGAAGTTGCTGGAAATGCTGCACAACAAGGGCGTTAATGTGGCCAAGGTATGTATGTGTGTGTGGGTGGGTGTGTGTTCGTGCATACGTGTGAGTGTGTGTGTGTGTGTGTGTGAAGGTGACTGGAGCCTACTCACGGAGGTCCTACTATCCTTTCTCGTATTATTTTGATTAGTGTACGTCATCTCTCTTTTTTAGTGTATGTTGTTTTTCCTTTTTCCAAGAACAAGATGGTTGTTGTTTTATTGAGGAGCTTCTGTCTATCTATCAGAGTATTATGTGTGTGTGAGAGAGAGAAAGGGGGAGAAAGAGAGAGATGTGCCCATTTGTCTGATGTATGTATTGGTCTACTGATCTTGATTTCATTTTTAATGTTTGTTTTCTTTGAATACAAACAGGTCAATATAATTTCAAAATGTTATTGCGTAATTCAATTTTGATTCAGACTTTTTTCTATGTACAGACAGTTTTGCAGGCTCGCTTTTAGCCACTTAAAGTTCATTTTAAAAAGTCATGATACACAAGATGTCTTGTATCTTTCATAAGAAAATTATGACTCAAGTAACCTTTGAACGCCAGCATTCAAGCATGTACCATGAGTCTTTATTCATTTTTTCTGCCCTTAGGGCTTTCTTGAATGCGCTTTACTGTCATAGTTTATAATTAGTTTATTGAATATCTGTTGTGTTCGTTTGGCTGTGCTTTTTTATTTTCCTTTGTCACCCTTATTGACCCGTTTGAGTCTCTTTATGTTCACATAGATTATTTTTTTTATATTTTGTTCACCCCTAGAGTTTATGGTGCTAATTCAAAGGAAAGTAGGTAGTGTTATTAATGCACATTTGTCCAATTAGGCTATTTTGTGAATGTATCAGTCCCAAAGCGCATACAGACAATTTGAAGTGAGCGCTCAGTCAGTTCAGTTGGTATGATGCTGAACTACAGAGCAGATGGCCCTAGTTCAAAACCCAGACTGAGCATTCCTGAATTTAGGTTGTTTTGTGGTGTTTTCAAGGCTCTCTCAACTCATTTGACTTTAACCTATCGGAGACGGTCGTTAAATATGGAGGTCCCGCCTCTTAAGTAAACTAATAGTGTTGAGAGGGGCATTAAACGGATACACTTACACTTACAATTTGAAGTACCTGTCTTGTAGGAAAAGATCTGAGTCAATAGTAAATTTTAGTGGGAGGGAAGGGGGGGAGGGGGGGTGAAGTGAAGTTGATGGACAATGATTTAATCATTTAATGGATGGAGTCGGGATGGGGGGTTGCTTCTTGTCATCTTAATAGGAACTGTTTTATTTATGACACATTTTGGTGGTTCAACAATCATCTCTCAATAAAAAACTTTGGGGGGGGGGGGAGCAGGGGTTTGTCGGAAGATTTTTTGTTTGTTTGTTGGTTGGTTTTTGGGGGTGTGCATATACATCTATCGATATGCTGAAAGAGAAATAAAGGAACTAAATGTGATAAATCATAAAGTGTTGAAAATGATGACCAGTTTTTCTAAAGGAATTTCAATCAATATTTCTATTCTCCTATGCAGAGTTGACTTGTTGGCAGTCGTTGATCTCATGCCTTGTGAGCTTGTCTTACTCTTGAAAGTAGATTTTTTAAACCTATTGTTATGCAATTCATCTTTCTGCCGTCTTTGTCGCAGAATTTTGTGTACTTCTTGAAACAATTTTTGTATTATTGATAATGATCCTGTTAGTTTCCTTAAGTCCCAAAGCAATTTTAGTTACCCATGTATGAATCACTCTGTTGGTTTAGAAGGCTGATGCTTTTATTTTGGCATGCATGTGACGTATTGTAATGCAAGGCTCAGTGGAGACTCAAATTTTGCAATAAAGAACATGTTTTTCTTTCCTTGCATGGCATAGCTTCACATAGCCAGCAGATTGTTTCTAGCTCGTTTTTAGACCTATGTCACTCAGTGCCTCTGAGAATTTCTGTTTGAAATGAGCACAAATTTTTGTCTAGGTTCTCTTTTATTATAGTTATACTTTTTTTCTGCTGTTTTGTTTGTATGTTTTTCATTCTTTTATTTTTGTCTTGTAATCAGCCAAAATGAAGTTTATAGTGCATTAGATGAAATCATGAAAGTAATTTTTAAGTTGTTTCAGAGCTGACTTTGAGATGTGCTTGAAGACTTGATGTGGTTTTTTTACTGAAAGGGGGGGG
>NW_004797652.1:290680-293180 GCF_000002075.1 Aplysia californica | reverse complement strand
TTCATTCATTCACTTACTGGTTTGTTCATTCATTCATTCACTGACCTCTTCATTCATTTACCTACTGTTTCATTCCTTCACTGACCTTTTCATTCGTTCCCCTACTGTTTCATTCATTCACTAACTGGTGCGTTCATTCATTCATTCACTGACCTCTTCATTCTTTCACAAACTGGTTCATTCAGTGGCCATCTGGTTCATTCATTCAGACTTGGCCTCTGTACCTCCTTAATTCTCCATACCCTTGTTCAACAGAGGGGTCCAAAACCAATCATTCGGAGTTTTGTTTTTGGGGGGGGGGGGGGGTTTTTGGAGAGGACGGCTTATTTCGGCCAAGATTTGGGTCATGCTATTAGTCTAATTTGTGGACTCCCGGGGGGGTTTTCTTACATTATTCATTCAATGATTCGATGTTTCATTCAGATTTGTTTTCTCTCTCCATGATGATGATTCCAGATGGAGGGTCTTCAGGACCGGCTTAAAACCAAAGAGGACACGATAGAACGCAAGAGCAAAGAGTGCCAGGCGAGTCAGGCAGAGAAACGACGTGTAGAGCTCGAGGTCATGGAACTTCGAGACCAGCTAGAGGTCAAGGTCAACAGGGTCAACAACCTGCAGCGGAAGGTCAGCCACATTGGTTCATCTTGGAATTTTATCTTTGTTTTTTCTGGCGTTGGCTGTTTGAGTCCCCAAATCATTAAAAGGTCCAGAAATTATTATGTTGAGTCATTTTTCTGTTAGGAGGTCAATTTATTAGACATATATTTAAGAAAGATGAAAAGTAGTGATAGCGAAAGTGCAGATTCTGTTACAGCTTGATTGTTACCTGGAATTGTGTCAAAAAGACTTGGAGAATGATGCATTTGACATTACTCTCTTAGACTAGAATATAATCTAATGTATGCTCTCATACATTCCTCCCCCCATCCTTACTCAAACATATACATACCAATATTTTCACACACATACACGTGCACACACAACACATACACATGCATAATATGTATTTACTAAGTTGCAAATATTGTGCATTTTTCTATGTGATTCGATCTCTCCATTTTCAATAGTCTTTAGAAATGGTCAGTTTTAAGGACAAGCGGGCTAACCCAGATTTCGGGGTTTCCAGAAGTCTTGACCTACACCAAAAGTGGGCATTGCCCTACGTGTAAGAGAAGTTTGGTTTCATTGGTGTGTATATTTGTTTGGTTATAGAGGAAACTCTCCTTGTCTTTTAAAGAAACTAAACTAGGGGCAAAAACTTAACCTTCGATTTTCTCAAAACAGCATTTTTGGGGGATAGCCCCCTTGTGCTTAAAAGTTACCAAATACTGGCCAAAATGTAAACGGTCTAAAAAATATGTGCAACCTTCTATGCAATGAAATGGACTGGCTCCACAGACTTGTCTTTTCCTTTTCTATAGATTGAGGGCCTGGAGGATACCATCAGGGAGAAGGAAGACCAGCTATCTCAAGCTCGCATCCGCCTCACCTCAGCATTCACCGAATCGCCCAGCGATGGTACTCTATCTGCCCTGGAGGATGCGCTGGTGGAGAAAGACAAACAGATTGAGAAGTAAGAGTTGATGTTGTCATCAATCCAGCAACAGCTGGGCTCTCGCCCCTCTGTTCAATGCTATGGTGGTGATAAGTGCTGGCTACGTGTAGTCCTGTAATGTTCCATAGTTAATGTTAGGCCTCAGACGGAGAAATGCAACTTGATTTTGTGTCAGAGAATAGGTCATATCCTTGTTTTTGATTTTTACTTTGGCTCAAAAAGAAATTTTTTTTGTCATTGAGGTAGATGTTTTGGTCTCCCAATTTTTTCTTTTTATTTAATTGTTTGTGCTTTTGTGTGTGTGTTTGTTGTTGTTTTTTTTGTTTTTTTTTGGGGGGGGGTAATCAGTAAGGGGCCAATGTTGGGAAATAGAATACATGTATTATATTTTTATGTTTCAAGACCTTGTTCTTTTGTTGTTGTTGGTGGCGTTATTGTTTTTTGTTTGTGTGTTGGGTTTTGTTGAGCTGGGTTGCGCTCATGTGACCTTATGCAGTTGCGTGCACAGAAAAAACCCTCTCCTAAAACTAAAACTGAGTTGGCCATTGCTGCTGTTGTTGTTTGTTTTCGTTTAAGATGAGAATAAACGAGTGGCTAAAGTAGAGGGAACAAAATCTGCAGCTACAGCGGCTACAAGGTGTGGAGGGGGTCTCGAGTCATGAGACCAGTGTTGGCACCATGCCAAGCCTGAACCCTATCTGTACGCCCTGGGGTCATTTTGTACCCCGGGGGTTGTATTCCTCACAGTTTAGAAAACTTCTAGTACGAAGATCTCTTTGAAACTTTCAGTATTTTTCTAACATCATTTTGACACACTGCTATTCTACTAAACAGCAAAAGCGTACGGATCGGGTTATCGAGTAAATTTCCTCTTTGGAAAGTGGTGGCACAGAGTTCCCCACGTCGTATGGATACGATAGTAAAACACGACGTACGGATAGGGTT
>NW_004797652.1:201523-290580 GCF_000002075.1 Aplysia californica | reverse complement strand
TCTCTCTCTCTCTCTCTCTCTCTCTCTCTCTCTCTCTCTCTCTCTCTCAATTCTTAACCTGAGAATAGTTAGCAATTACTCTGGTATGGTTAACTAACATGACTTCCTACTAGTATCTGTATTGCTGTATGTACCGATAAATCTGAGACAGAATTCCCTTTGAATTGATATTGACTTGTGTTTCTCCAACAGACTGAAAGAGCAGAGAGAAAAAAGCGAACAAGAACACCAGGAAGAGACAGATGGGCTGATGAAGAAATCACTGGAGCTCAAGGCCAATCTGGACTCCCTGCAGAAAGAGCTGACTGCTAAACAGACAGAGGTCAGTCACTATGATCTACTTGTGCTAGAGAAGCAAATAGCTGCCTAAAGCGATAATTTGTCCCACCCAGCCGTGGCCACTATATTTTATCAACCAACAGGACAAAAAACCTGTCCAAGATGGCCATATAAATTTTTCATTATCCGACGCATTGCCGTACATTATTTTTCTGCCGCCGACGCTGTGCACAAGCCTTCATAATTTATTCACCTGTTGTTGTTAGCTTGTCATATGAGTGAACAAATCGCTGACAGGCACATTGCCAAAGTGATTTTTCTTGTCCCTCCTACTGTTTACCCAAGTTGACTAGTTGGTAGCATTTGGATGGGTCTTACAGCAGTTTAACACTTTATCTCCGGCAAGCCGCTCCCAGCAGCTCGCAGTCAGAACCGCTGTGCCTGTGAGCCACTGGCAGCAGCTTGGGCACATTCCTTTACGATGACTTTGGAACTAGGTTCACTTGTTTTGATTTAATGACCAATTTAATAATAATAATAAATAGCATTTATACTGCGCGTTTCCATTTCCTAAAAGATGCTCAATGCGCATTACAATGAAAAAGACATCACATCTTAAAAATTAATCGACACAAATGTGTACGTAAAACAAAGTATTATACATATAATATAAATGCATATGTGTAAAATTTTATACCAGAAAAACAGTCTCGCAGTGAGGTTGAAAATGTGTTCACTAAAAATATACAATGCAATAAAAATTCACGAACAGTCAAAATAAAGTTGAAACGTGAGTAACTAGAAACATTCATTAAAACATTAATTCTATACAGATAGAAAAACATTTCCGTTCTATCTCTCTCTCTCTGTCTCTGTCTCTCTCTCTCTCTCTCTCCCCCTCTCTCTCTCTCCCTCTTCCTCTATCTCTCTCTCTTTCTCTCTCCCTCTCTCGCTATCTCTCTCTCTTTTCTCTCTCTCTATCTCTCTCTTTTTCTCTCTCTCATTCTCACTCGCTATTTCTTCAGTCTCACAGTCTGGCATACACATGCATATATATCACAGTACATCATTATGACAGGTATGCTTTTGTGAATAAAAAATGCTTCAGCTGATTTTTGAAAATGGAAATTGTTGGGGCAGATCTTATTTTATATGGGAGTTCGTTACATACCTGGGGACCAAAGAACAAAAAGGAACGCTTGCCGTATGTTTTGTAATTTTGTTTTGGAGTTTTAAGAATTAGATTAAGAATTTAGCGACGTATGTGTCAATTAAAGATTTCGTACCAAAAGAGGGCCCTGGCTGTTTACTCCTCTCTGAGATAAAGAGTTACGATAGCCACCTGTCTATGATGACCACTTTTCTCCTCAATAATGGGTGGCCTTCTTGGACAATTTCAATTTTATGTTGAATTACTGCTTTTCTATGTCTGACGACATAATTGTGATTCAAAGTTCTTACAAATAAAATGACTTTTTGGACTTTTTTAAATTTTAGATCTGTGAACTACGAGAGCAGACGACGGAACTCCAAGCTGGCAAATTTGAACAGGAGAGTCGTATCCGCAAGCTGGAGTCTGAGGTCCACGAAAGGCAGGCGGACTTCCAGAGGGTGACGCTAGAGCTAGAGGAGGCATTGGCTCAGGCTGCTCATGTAGAGGAGGTGAGGAGTATAGTCTGTGTGTGTGTGTGTGGGAGGGGCATGTGTGTGTGTGTGTTTGTTTGTATGTGTGTTCATGTATGTGTATGTGAGAGAGAGAGAGAGAGAGAGAGAGAGTGGGTGAGGGAGCGGGGGATTTTTTCTGCCAACTGGAGTTGGAGATCCATGAGAGGTAGGTGGACTTCCAGAGGATGACTCTAGAGCTAGAGGATGCACTGGTTCAGAGGTGAGGAGTATACAAACCTGCCACTCATCCCGATTTAATTGGGATATCCCGGGGGGGGGTTTTTTGCCCCAAATCTCGAGCATCCCGATTTTCCCGATTTCAATGGCATATATCCCGAATTTTTTGTTCTGCCAGTTGTGCAGCATTTTTCTTAAAATTTACTCTGCTTTCTTCTCTGTCACAGGAAGCGCTCGTTAAACTTTCTGTCAGCAGGAACTCGGAGCACTATTTTCCAAAATATCGATGCGGGATTTAGTAGTTGACTTGCCCCAAGTTGCGTTGGATCTTTGCTTGCACATGTTATTTCAACTGTAATGGAAGTAGCTTCGATTTGGTATTCTGACTTTGGATATTCTCAAGATCCAGGCTACTTTTGCTTTTGTTCCCACTCAGAATTCTTCAATGATGGCCTAATAACTGTTTCAATTGCAACATACAAAAGATCAATATTACTTGTAGTTCTGCTGCTACTTTCAAAACAAGACCCGTCAGTAAAACTGTTTCAATTGCGCGTTCGCCTCAAGTGACATGACTTCAGCGTGCGAGTTCCGCGTGAGTCGGGGATGGTCCGTTGACGGGGTCAACTTAAGTTCATATACACACTAGTTGAAGTGTCTTTTGGGACTTATTCACGGAGGGGGGGTAGGTGTAAGGTGATACTTCAGGATCTAAAGAATTTATGATAACACACACAGGGAGCGAGAGAGAGAGAGGGCATATGCATGTATATATATATATATGGATATATTAATTTACACCCCTGGGAAATTTTAAAGTCAACTTGTCACTCACCTTGATGATTTGTCGTTAATCCCGATTATTTTCACCAAATCCAGATTTTTTTCCCATGAGATCCTGATTTTTAGATTTCATAGAGTGGAAGATCTGAGTATGGTGTTTGTATGTGTGTGTCTGTGTGCACTGGTTTTTGTGTGTGATTGCAAATCTCCATTGGGTGTATATGTGTGTGTGCATTGGTTTGGGTGCATGCATGCAAATGTCCATTGTGTGTGTGTGTGTGTGTGTGTGTGTGTGTGTGTGTCTATGTGTCCACTGTAATAAAGGCTGTGCTCCCAGAATTGTAAATCGCTTTTTGTTTGTGCCAGGTGGAGGCAGAACTGGATTCGAAGCGACGGGCAGAGGCTGGACAACCAGCCAACTTTAGCCAACAGGAGACGAAACAGCTCCAGTCAGAGGTTGACCGTCTGCAGGAATCTCTGCGTGAGGCCGAGGCTGACCGGGCTGATAAGGAGGCGGAGATCAAAGAATTACAAGAGTATGTGCTGAGAATGTGTGCAGGTTGTTCTAGCTGCTGCTGGTTTTTGTACAACATTTCCATTGCATGGAAGTTGAAATTCAAAGGCAAAAATCAAGATAACGCTAGGAAGCAGTTAAATGTTCTAAGCCCAGAAAACAAAATTTTTCAGGAGAGAAAAAAACCCTGTTTTCATTCTTTTTAAGAAATGTGCCTTCATTACATATCTATTCATGCTTCTTTCATTATTAGAAATCTGAATTCCAACAAAATATTTCTCAAGGACATGCAACGGATACCACAGTTTAAGAAACCGCAATTGAAAAAATTACGCAGAATTTTGGGCTTAGAACATCTGGACAGCTGTCCAATTATAAGGTTTTTCTTTTTTTTTTCATCCTCCTGACTTGTTTCCTCTTTCCTCTCCCACCTTGTTTCTTGTTGGATGGAAGCTTTTGCCATGAAATAGACAAATTGTGTTTGTGTTTGTCTAGGAGAGGATTACATTTTATCACTAACAAAAATAAAACAGTGTTTGCATTGATATTGACTGAGAGGAGAGACTTCTTCAGAAAGGTTGTCGCTTTTCCCAAAATTTCTGGAATTTTATGTTTGACTTTAGGCAGAGTCAAAATGACTTACTGAAAGAGATATTGAAGACAATGATTTCATCTTTAATATGACCCTCATTCTATAATAGCTTTGAGTTACTTTTCTCTATTTACTGTGATTGTTTCTAATAACTTTTGGAAGAAAAGTAACCTAGGAATGTTCTATTTGCTTAAAAATGTTGTAACTTTACTTGAAGGACTGCATTATTCTTTGCTTTACTAAAGCCTGGTTGTGTGACGATTGCCCCCCTCAGAACAAAATTCTTTAGCTTTTCTTTGTCTCTCAAATTGAGATCCATTTTGCGAAGAATGGAGCTGAGAAAGTGGAATTTCTGATCTTTTTCTCTTTCCTGTCCATTGGTCTGAAGCACAGCAATTTTTCAGTTTGAAAATATCAACATTATGAAAGTTTTCAATCAGAAAAGAAAATAGATTTTTAGATTAAATCAATACATGTGCTTATTCCAGTTAAATGTGAACGTATATATTATGCTCAAGCTGCTTGAAAATTAACTATGAACTGAAAAAGCCACTGGTAATCAAGGGAGGAGATGCTCAGTAAACCTGGTATGTTTCCTTTATATCATTAAACTCCAGTTTTTGTGGTGCCCTGACATCTTGTTTGTGACCCCCAGAATTGTGAAGGAGTACAAGCAGAAGATGGGAACCCTCAAGCGCAGCCAACAGACTGAGAAGAAGAAAAACGCTCAGCTGTTGGAGGAAGCGAGGAAACGGGAGGATTCCATGACAGACGAATCGTCCAGCTTGTCGGTATGTTCTTCCTGTGTGGCTTAATGTGATTCTTGCTTTTCCTTGACTCTCTTGTGAGTAGTTTTAGATGAGAGGGGCAGCACAGATCTTGTTTGATTTCCAACTTTTTAAAAATTATTACCTATGGTGGCGTGTTTCGTATTTGCAGTTTTTTCTTTGCTGCTTTAGCATCATGGACGCCTTTCTCACCCTGGACCAGGGTATAGGCCACCAACAAACACTTTCCACTTTTCCTTTTCATGGGCTAGCTTCTTGATATTATTCCATGTCTTTCCACTTTTATGTGCTCAAGTATGCTGTGTCAAATATAGAACCATCAGTTTTGGTCTGGCAACCACTTTATTACTAGGTTAATATTTTAGAAATTATGTACTAGTTAATTATAGTTGTTACAAAAACTACAAAATACTTCTTATATTAGAACAGTCCTTCAGTAAAATGTGCCTTTCAGCAGCAGGGTATTTTCTACAGCTGTAGAATAATTTGTATGGCAACAGGGTACAGTATTTATTCATAGGAATAATTGTTTAAAAATGTAGTTCCTGCCTCTATTATACCTGAAATGTTGGAAATGGGCTTTTACCTAATGAAGATAAACCAATTCCTGACTCACACTGTCTTTCCTTTTGCCCCCCCCCCCCCCCATACCGCGCATCCACACACATACACACACACACTCACACACACACTCACACACACACTCACACACACACACACACACACACACACACACACACACACACTCACACACACACACACACCACACACACACACACACACATACACACACACCCCGATAGACGGCGATCAAGAAGAGCACAGAACGTGTTGAGGAGCTGGAGGAAGCACTACGTCAGAGCGTCATCATCACAGCCGAGCGGGAGATGGCCATGGCCGAGCTGCAAACACAGATTGAGGACTCCAAGACCGCGGTAAGTCGTACAGACATATAGCAAAAGACCAGTATGTAGAAAATCTTATTTATAATATTAATACATTTTTGAGGTCAGAGTACAAAAGAATATGTATTGTGTTTTCTAGTAGTGCTCCTCACAGACATGCTAACGCTGAAATAAAAAAAGGAACTTCCAAGACCCGGAAAATGAAAACAAAATGTCCTAGAGCAGATTGCAGGAATTTGAATTGTGAAATGAACTTGAAGATTTATTCCTCAGATGCACACTCAAACTTGAAAAAGAGGTCTAATCAAATCAGGAGTTTTGATGTCTGTACTGAAACTTCAATGGGTAAAAGTGTAATATCAGATTTATTTCTTTTCTTAAGTACTGAATTTTTCTGGTATCTGAAGCTCTTATGTTTTATTAGGAGCACTGAAGACTGTATAGTAAGTGCATTTAGACAATTGTACCTTACACAGTCTATACAATATACAGTCATCGTGGTGGGCTGGAAAATTTGTTTTAACCAATTTCCCATGTGTAGAACAAGGTTCAGACTACATGGCAATTTTTCCTCTGTCCTATGGCTCTCACTAACAACAAATTTGCTGCTGACATTATATTCCACCTTTTCCCTGTTTTGCTGCTCCTGTAGATAGAAAAAAATGAACCAAAAAAAGACGAAATGGCTGATGATGCTAGGAACAATCTTTTGAGAACATAATAATATTTAGTTTGTAAGTTATAGTTAGTTGGCTGTCCAGAGTGAACTAGAGATGCCTAGAGGTAATATATTTGCATGGCACTTTACAGTGTGTACCAAAGACAAAACAGTGTCCATAATCAATCGAACCCAGAGAACACAGTCTGCCACAGCAGCTCAGAAATCTCTTGTTTCAACAAGGTTTTTTGTTATTGCTATCAGGAAAAGCAACAGTAATTTGATTTTTTGGGAGACTCCTGAGACTTTCTTTAAAGGAATAGAAATCAAATGAGGTAGTTCTTGGAAGAAGCCCACATGGGCCACTCGCTGGTTAACTCATTTGCTACGCCGAGCCGTGGGGGGGGCGGCGCGGCTAAAGTGCCATCAGTATGCTAAGCCGCCTCAGGCGGCTCGAGAACCAATCTTCAATTTTAGCTTAGATTCTATTCCAATCCACATATCCATGTTAAAATAAAGGTCATATATAATGTTGACTTCCGGGTCAAGCATTTCCACTGAAAATCAGAAGTTTAGATTCTGTTTTGAAACGCGATTTCGTAGTTTATTCGACTTAGTTTTATCGTGATGCTCAAATTATAGCCCGGACACCAGTCTTAGTAATTTTACACAACATCTATCATTATATTGCCCACTAAAGAAGTGTAGGACTCTTTTTTATAATATTGATACGATTGGACTCATATTGCCAATGAACTGTTATTGAGAAATTAATATTTTTGAGTGCCAGATCTAGGTCTAGATCTAAATTGTTAAAATATTTTTTTCTCTCCAAAATCACTACTTTTTGATGAAATTACACAAAAAGTGCCACTCAAGACATGTATAGGTTTATTCCAAATGCAATTCTGAATAATTCCACATAAGATACAAGTGGGGTTTTTTCGGTTTGTGATCGTTTTTCAAGATTTTTTTTTTTTTTTTTTTTTCAATATCGGATGTTATGATCCAAATGTACAAATATTTTGGAATGTATGTAAATAACTGCAAACTTTTCAATATTTTCAAGTTTTATTTTCATTTATGGTTATTTTGGTGTATCATTTGACTAGGTGCAAACATATTTTTTGAGTTTCACCAAAGATTATAAATTTTTTAGTTTCAAATTTTATCCGCTTCCAATCAAAATTGTGTTGCGTAATCGCCTCTTACAGTAACCAAAGTGGAAAAATACGCAAATAAACAATACAGGTGTATTCTACAAACAATACTGAAAATTTTGGTATATAATATGTTGATATTTATTTGAATTTGTGGCCCCAAAGACCTTTTAACTGCCCACTAGTCATCAAATCATTCGCCCTCCCGAAAAAAATTCGTCCACAAGCCAAAAATAATATGTAGCGAATGAATTAAAAACAATCAGGAAAAGACTAATCATACAGTTTCTGGGATACTTGAATAGACCTAAAGGTCTTGAACTTCAAGCTCTCACTGGCAAAGTTTAGGGCAATCTAGGAAGGATAGGCCCAGAGCCACTTACTTGGAGAGACTAAACATATGGGTGACTGAGAAGTTTCAGGATAATGTAGCCTTTTTGAGAGCATCCATGCAAAGGACTGCATGGAGAAGGACTGCATGGAGAACCATGATTGCCAATGTCTGTTGCAGATCTGGCACTTGATGATGATGATGATGATGATGATCAGGAGAAATCAAAACAAAATGATGAAATGGAAAATGAGTTTATTGTATTGAATTTTTAAAGCCAGAGACTTTTTTTTTACTATTTGTGCTGTTGTCAAACATGAGCTGCTACTGTGATATATCTGCCTTTGTGTTTCCCACCCAGATGGAAGAGATGCGAGCTGAGGTAGAAATGTTGCAGCATTCCTCACAGGACTATCAGGACAAGCTAGCTCAGCTCTCACGACAACTGGAGGACAAGGACAACAAACTACGACGTGTGGTTGCTGAGAGGCAGAGACAAATGCAGGAGGTGCTTGAAACTAAGTGAGTCGTGTCATTTTATATTCCTTCAAGCAACCCCTCAACTCTTTTTCTTTCTTTCTTTCGTTCTTTCTTTCTTCTTTTTTTTTTGCCGGGGGGGGGGGTCAAAGCAAAAATGTGTACGTGTATTTGACTTTTTTAGGGCCTTTTTAAACAGTGCTGTCCACCTAACAGCAACTCCTTGGGAAGCAGGCCTTGATTGTTGTTAGGTGGACGTTGCTGCTCACTGAATTTTCAAAGGGGTAGAGGGGAAACTTCAAAGATAAAGAACACCAACCCCCCCTCCCCCGCCACACACACACACACACATGCACCCTCGGGTCCTAATTCCAGGGTGTGATGATGTTATATCAGAAAGTAAGAAGAAAGCAATGTTAAAGAATTTGTAATAGTGTGGCTGAAACTTTTCCCCTCAGACTTTTGAAAGAAGGTGGCTCTTGGGGAGACGGTGTTGACTAAAGCTGCATAGTGCATTTTTGGCCCACCTATTTGTTTTGAGGAAATAAACAAGAGAAGAGGGATACTCACACACTGAAACTATAGGTCAATCTTTGTACTTACACTATTCTTGAATAATCTTTTTTTTTTGTACGGCATTTTAGAGCAATTAAATTAAGCTTGCTGTTAAAGGTGATGATTTGTATAAGGAAATTCTCTTTCACAAGCTTTGGTTGCTGTTAGTTTTAGAGCAATGAAATGAAGCTTGCTGTTAAAGGTGATGATTTTTATAAGGAAATTCTGTTTCACAAGCTTTGATTGCTGTTAGGCAGATGTTGCTCTTATCTGGGTTGCTGTTCATTGGGCACAACTGTATTTGACTCTTTTTTTATATTTCTGCGGATGCTCTGTTGTAGTTTGCTTCTTCTTTCTTATCAAACATCTGTCGTCTTTATATCTCCCCTCCTTCTTTTTTGTGTTTGTCACTCTCTTGTAACACCTCTAATCTTCGGCACTTATATGACCTTATTGTGTTGCAAGTGCTGTAAAACACTTACTAAAACTAAACTAATTTCTGCCTCTTTTTATCTCCATGTCATATTTTATATTATCTTTTTACCTGTGAGTGTCTGTTCTGTGTCCTCAGACAAGAAGCTCTGCAGGCCACCATCAGCGAGAAGGACTCGACCCTTGCCCTGCTTGAGATGACTAGCACCAAGAACCAGAAGAACATGGAGGAGATTGACCGTTTGACTCAGGAGAAACACAAGCTTCAGTCTCAGCTCAGAGAAGTGGTCAGTGGACATCAGTGTCATCTGCCTAAACCAGGGGTCACCAAACTCCTATAAAAATTGATGGGAGGACATCATGGCTGTTGCAAACTATCCACTTAAGTCCGAATTTTGAGAATTTTCTATTTTTATACCCTCCCAAAGCTCTATCAAAGATGCACCTTTCAACATTACCAAAATGTAGTTTACTGCAATGGTCAAGACTTACAGGTTTATTTTTTTCATTATTTCTGAACAAACAACACAATAAAAACTAGTTTTTTTGTCTCTGGTGTAAAGAGTACCCAAATGGACTTAAAGGGATTGCTTGCGACACCAACAACATTATCCATTCTGCCAAAAACCCAAGTCAGGAGAATGTTTACTGACAGCCACTGTGGCAACAGATGCAGGTTCAGTTTCCATTGGGGTAGAATGGGTCTAGGATCACTAAAAAAAAATGCTGAAAGTGAGCCAGATAACTATTTTGTTCAGTACAATTCATTAATGTTATAAGTAAAAGATTTTTCACATTTAAGTTGAGAAGAAGTGTATGATACAATAGCTAAAAGTTTTAATGTCTATAAAAGCACATTTAATTTACACCATAGAGTTCAATGATATGATTAAATTATTTTGGTGACCCATATCCTGAGTTTTCTGATTCAGCCTGCAGCGCCACTCGCAGTGACTGACTGTCTCCTGTGTCTTGTGTTTTGACGCAGAGCCGCTCAGTGCTGCTCTTATATATTGCTCCCTTTCCTCACATCATTTACCTCTCTTCTTTTTTCCTTATCACTTACATTTCAGTCCTTTTCTTCTGGCTGGTGTCATCAGATAGTATTTTTTATTCTGAACATTTCTATATATGCTACACATAGGGTTTTATCAAATTTAGATATTTCTTTTTGTAGGTAGCGTAAACACGGCCTCGCAGGCACTCGCGGCCTTCCGACCGCGTGGTATCGGTGAAATCGGGGTAATTCCGATAGCTGTTTCTTTGCTCTTTCGCTATAAAACACCAATTGCCGTACACCTTGTAAAAGTTCAACTTTTCCTCGTTACAATGGTGTAAGTTGTTTATATGTCCGATTATTAGGAGCTGGAGAATCGCCGGTGAAAGCGAAGCCCCTCGCGGTCGGAATGCGTGGTCGGCCAGTTCAAAAATCGGCACGCGTGCATTCAAATACTTCGCAGAACGAGCGATGATTAAATACCGTCTTTTCATTGGCGGAGAACTGTAGAGCTCTAAACAGGCTTTCCCGTGGTATATATTTAGCCTTTGATGTTTAAATAGAAAGCTTTTAAAAATGCTGTCAAAATGTTTAAAGATAACTTTTTACTCAAAATAAGTAAAATACCGACTTAAAAAAGGTATTAATGAAAAGATCAGTTCATTTTCTATTAGAATAAAGTAATTAGCTTGGAATTATTTTACATCAATCCTTCCGCGAGACTAGGAAAGCATGTTACCCCGCACGCGGGGTACACTACAGTATACGCCGACTCGTTTACCACGGGGGCGGTGCAGCGCCAGCCGGGTCAACGCTCGGTGTTTTTGTCGAAATAACGACAGATCATCGTGTTTGAAGTGATAAAATACTGATTTGTAATGATCTCGCAGTCTTGGAAAAAATTAGGCTCCATATATTTGTTATAGTGATTGTACTCTGTTAGTGTGGAGATGTTTAGTGCACTTGGTACTCTTTTATTGTCTGTCAAACATGGGGTTGCAGCCAGTGACTGACTTTAACAAATTTGATCAAATTTTAAACAACTACCATTTTCTTTAAAATTGACTGAGAGGTTAAAGAATGGTGCCAAAATGCTCAGTGGATATAGGCCTTTCAAATGGAAAAGATAAATTTGGCATACAGCTACTTTGAAAATTTAGTTTCTGGTACCTACTTTTTGTGAGACCACCGATGCGGTCACGAAGCGGTCACAATTTATTTGTGTCCAGAATCAAAATTATCTGCGAGCTGAATCAGTTAACTCCTTTTCTCCGGCAAGATTGGAACTGCTGTGCCGGTGAGCCTGGTCACACCTGGTCATTTGTATACCTTGGATCACCATGAATCTTACTCGTTTCATTTCAGACGACAAGCAGGATGAAGTTGATGCATCGAGATTCCAGTCGAGAGAAAGGTTCTCGCAGTTCCAGCAGGTCTGCCAGTGCAAGGAGTTCCCCTACACCACCGGCCCCTGTACCTGACAAAGCCAAGTCAGCAGGCAGCTCTCCCACTGAGCAGCCGCCTCTAACGCAGGACATGGAAGCTACTCGCGAAAAATCCTCCACTGATTCTACCCCAATGGAAACTGCACCAGAGTCTGTTGCCACAGTAGCTGACAGCAAATCTCCTGACTCAGGCTCTTAGCAGAATGGATAATGTTCTCCATTTAATTTTTTTTATAGATTTTAATAATTTCTTTTGTTCTTTTTTGAAGTGTCTGCCTCAGTATTGCTTGGCTGTGTGTGTATCCGAGCTGCATCAGAATTGTACTGAGATTGTAGTCGTCAAGTTGCACTGTATGCACTCCTATCTCAGGTTTCCACAGTGAGCATTACTCCATCATCTCTTTTTGTTGGCATGATTGGCACTGGCAGTACTTTGGCATTAAAATATTTATGGGGAAAATGATGAGATAAATGCTGATTGTAATGGGTTTTTTCCTCATGTAGTAGATAATTACTTTAAAAGCTTCTCAGGAAGCCAAAAATGTTTTAGTGTTTTAAGGTCTGTTAGGGTAACAATATGTGAGGCAGTGTGGTGAAATCAGGCGCTCGTCAAAATAATAGAAAGTCAAGAAAGTTGCATTTTTCTACAGGTTTGGGAATTTTATCAAATTTTTTTTTCTTTGGCTCAACACCTTTCATGCCCACTAAAAAACACTTATATGTGAATTTTACTGAAAAACATGAATTAGAGGCATAAAAGATGTAAATTTTCAGTTTCCACAGACTCTCAAGCTAAGAAAATAACTCAATTTCGGCGGCCATTTTCTCGCTAATTTTACCCCTGAAATCAGACAACCCCATCTCCTTCAATAGTCTAATATCTTGACTTGTATCCAAGATAAATGGATATTTTTTTCATCAAAAGCAAGGCAAATGGACAGGCTTTAAGATGATACCAATAACTCCGTCTGCCCTAAAATTGACGAGCGCCCGATTCCACCGTGTTGTGACACATATTGACTGTAAAGCGTACAGAGCTTGCTGTTGAGTGGGAATATACGCAGTACAAATGCTATTTATAATTATTAAAGACTTGATCACTACTTTGTTGCTATCCCAATAATGATGGTTGTTCATAAGTAGCTGCAATCATACTATCTTTGGAAAGGCGAAGAACCAGTGCCTGAAGTGAAGGGAGCTACTGGACAAACCTTGTCATCTCAAGTCCCACTTTCCATCCTGTGTTATCGTGTCGACTCAATGTAGAGTCCAGCACTACAACTTAGCCCCCCTATGTTAAAGTTAAGCTGTGCAATTTTAATATGGGAAAACATGGCCCCGAAGAATAATTTTCTCACAGGAAATATGATAGTACCTGTGTCCCAACTCACTGAGACCAAAAAAAAAATGTTTCCCAATGAGGCCACTTGCCATGATCCATTTGTGTTCTTTTTTGTAGCATAATGTAAGATTCTGCCTGTGCCTGATACGAACAGGTAGAGTGTAAAGTCATTTCACGCAGTACTGCAACTTAATGCTTTGTGCCTGCTGGCTGCCTGTGCTGTTATCACAGTTATGTACAGTGTACAGTCTAGGTCAAATATTGTGCAATCTCCACCGTTGTACCATGTGTCATATATATTTATATATTATACTATATACATACTGCATATAATAATTATATATATGTATATACTAGTATACGTACCTCAGGTCTTTTCACCAGGAAAGAATTTACTTTTTCTTCAACCCTTTTTTTTTTTTTGCTTCTCTTACCCTTAGATTTATTATGGAATATAGGCAGATGTTTCGTGTTTATTCCCATTTATAGTTACTTAAGATTTTGGCACTAATGGATAAATATATGATTAGATATATTAGATATATACAGATATATGTATTAAAAAACAGATGCTGTCAGGACAAAAGTGCATAACTCCATTTGACCCTACTTTACAGGGTGAGTTAAAAATAAACTTAGAACAGCGATGATTATATTATATATATATATATATATATATATATATATATATATATATATATATATATATATATATATATTTTCTTGAATTCCCCCCCCCCCCCCCCCCCCCCCCCACCATTGCTCTCTTTTGGATTTTTTGAAAAGCAAGTGAGAACATCAAACTGAAGTACAGAGAAATGTTTCTGCAAGTTTCTTTTCTTACAGTAAGTTACAACTTCCGTCAGTTTTGGTGCAGATCTGAAAAATGTTCTGTTGCTTCGGAAAGATCTGCTGTTACTCCACTTGCCTAATGTCTACCGACAATATCTCTCCACTCACTGTTATGATGGATGTGTGTGCATGATCCCTTTTGTTGGTTGTGTTAACAGTCAAGGTATTATATTGTGAACCCTCCCCCCCCCCCCCCCAACTCTGATACTGTTACATCGTGGAAATACAGACTATTTGATGTTCACCAGTTTTGCATTTACGTACCACATACGTGCCACATAGACTCCCCTCAGCAGTGATCCGAAAACTGTTGCATGTATGCATGTAGTTCGTAGTAGTTTTCCTCGTATCCCCCCCCCCCCCCCCACCATACTCACATTTACAAGTATGTTATATACATAACAGTATAGTATATCTCTGGCTAAAGTAGGCCTAAGCCAAACTTGTTCAGTCATTATAAATTATATGTGTTGTAAGATCATTTGGTTGTTTTTGTGGAGCTTCAGTTTACAGTTAACTGCAGTCATTTTCTATAATATAATATAAATGTTTATTTATCCGTATTACTATACACAAGTGTATTGAGGAATGTGTTTGCTGTTTGTGAAGAGACCAGTCACAATGAGGCTAGACGTCACTTAAGTGTTCACGCAAAAATCTAACATTGCCAAATAAGTTGAATTTCTCAGCTGATAACACTCTTGCCTGCCCTGAATTTTTCAAGCTCGAAAATAAACTGGATTAGGAGGTAAATGAAATAATGTAGGTCCACACTACAGTTTTGCTGTATAGGGCTGTCCCCGTCGTTTTATGCAAGAAAAATTCTGAAATTATGCAAACTGAGCAAAAAAATTTGAAATTATGCGATTTTGTTAATTTTAACAAAGAATGATAAAGGAAAACAATCAGAAATTATGTAAAAAATGGTCAAATTTTGCTAAACTATGCGGGGTGCATAAAACCACGGGGACAGATTGGGTGACAATGTGGCGGTCCCACACTTTTCAACCTGGCCTCTTTGTGACTGGTGTCAAGACTTGTTCATTTTTGTATCACTTCAAAGACAGTCTTATTTTGTTGTAAGTTATAAGTAAGTCACATGCTCTGCGCTGACAGTTTGGTTCAGCTGTTCCTTCCTGTGATGGTGTGTTGGACAATCAAGCATTCTGTTTGCTTGCAGTTTTTGTTCTTCTTTACTTCACATGCCTTTCCCTTCTTTGCTATGTCATTTGTTCAAGTACTTCATGGTGTCCAGCCATAGCAGATAAAGACTGACACCTTTTGCTGCTTTTAGAGGATTGGTGTTTTGTTTTAATTCTAGTGCAGTTTGATCAAGGTGAGGTGAAAGAAAGAAAAGTCCAAATTTAGGCTGTAAGAAATGTAGTTTATCTTTGTGCGTTGCTCAGTGTGCATTGCAGATTCTCATGACAGAAGTTTAACTCACTGACTACTGGCCCCTTTCACAAACACTAGCGCCGAGTACTGGCATTTTTGGGGGTATTTCAAAACACCACCACAACTCTCAGAATTGCCCTATTGTAAATATTTTTTGACACAGTAAAGTTACTTTCAAACTTAATCTATTGCAAAAATTTTAAGTTCTCTAGGTCTAATACTTTAATTCTTATGATTGTTTCAAAATTGGAATGAATTTGATTTTTCGAAAAATTTCCAGAGACATGACAGATAGAATGAAATTCACAACGACAACAAAAATAAAAGTTCAAAGTGTCCTGTTTTGATTTGTATCCATGTGTGAGTGTTTGGTGAAAATATAAAAGCTTGTCTGTGCGTTTATTCAGACCCATACACTGAATTACATGAGACAGATGTGGGGAACGAAGTTGTGATTTCGTCGCGCGAACATCAGTACTAGTGCGCCCTAAAACTACGACTCGGGCTGTGTTCGGGTACATATCCAGGGTCCTAACTATCAGACACATCATATCCTGAGTCACTAGAACTATCAAAACGTACAGAAGTATCGAAAACTGCGAAATTATGTGATTCTTGTTCATGCGACCGTTACTTCAACGCGACTGTCGGATTACTATCATTTGTATAGAAAAAAACAGCGCGAGTTCCGGTCAGGTCAACCCCAGATGAGGTGACTGTCCTTCACCTTCAATTGCTTAAAAATTTACCACGAAACTTCCGCCAAACTCGGCACGAAACGAAACAAGAAGCAAAACTAGCACTGGAGTCTGTTCCCGTTCATGTGACGGGAGCACAAGATACGGAACAAAACCGCAAAGTCCATCCCGTCGGGGGTACGGGATCTGTACCTACGAACCGACCGTCCGCCCCGTACCCATGATGGGATCCGTAGTCAGTGAGTTAAAGAGATGTTGTAGAAAGATCTATGATTCTATGTATGCCCTCTGTTTGTCAACAGTGATCTATATTTTGATCAGAGGTAAAAAGATTCATTAGATATTTGTGTTTAGAGGTGTATTGTGAAATTTGCATTTCAATTTTGACATATTTGAAGTAGTTGTTGAAGTGGTTCAGTTTCGTTTAAGATGTTAAAAATGTTCCTAAACTGATTTCAATTATATTATGAAAGAGGCTTTGTTTTTTTTCTTATTCAGATTTGAAATGCTTAAGTTTTGCACTTTTATTGGGGGGGACTTGAAGTGGAAAATATTCCGTATGGCTGGTATCATAATTACTCCTTGGCCTTTGTTGTGTAATTTTTAAAATGTAAAACTGTCATCATGTTTTCCTGCCTTCAGATTTTGTGTTCATAATTTCAGCCTTTTTATTGATGCATGTGCAGGTTCTGCACCGAGTCGTGAATATCGTTATATAATGTATTTCAGTTTGGATTTACTTTTGCTGAAGAGTGTATGTTTATTTCCACTGTTCTTCTCTTTGTTTGAATGTTGTCAGCATCAATATTTATGAATTCTTGTTTTGCCCTACTAGTATTATGTTATTGGCCATAGTACATAAACATTTTTTCCAGCTTTACATGTGTCTTATTTTTCTGTCAAAAGTCGAGTGGTATTCTTATCTGCATTTGTTACATGAGAAGGGGTGCAGCTTTCTGAGCAACACGCCTCTGTCTCGGGTCTGAAGTATGTGGTGCAAGTAGCAACTGGAACATTGCTCATGATGGGGGTGGTTTTAAGGCTTTTTCAAATACAGAGATACACAGAGGATAAACGGTCGCTTTTAAGCACAAGGGGGCTCTCCCGAAAAATGCTGTTTTGAGAAAATCGAAGGTAAAGTTTCTGAATCCTTGTTGTTTCTTCAAAAGACGTTGAGAGTTTTCTCTATTACCTATATACACCCCAAGGAAACCAAACTTCTCCTATAGGTAGGGCAATGTCCTCTTTTGATGAAGGTCAAGATTTCTGGAAACCCCCGAAACCTGGGTTAGCCTGCTTGTCCATGAAAGCGACCAAATATGAGAGTTTCTATAGTCTTAGTGGTTAGTGGATCACAGGGCAGGCGAGGGGATTTTACTGTAGCCAGGCCAAAGTGTTTACTTCTCACCTACCTCATCCACTTAGGGGCAGAGACTCTGTGAACTTTGGATTCTTTTTTATGACATTTCCTGATCCACCCACCTGTCATTATGTCAAAGTTATTGTCTTTCCCAGAAAAGTTGTATGTGTCACAAAGCCGAGGAATCAGGCGCTCGTCAATTTTTTGGCATATGGAGTTATTGGTACATACAATGTACTGTTTTGAAGCCTGTTCATTTGCCTTGCCTTTTAGGAAAAAATACACACCTATTGTAAGTATAGAAGTTGAGATGTTTGCGATTGAAGAAAGTAGGGGTCGCCTGATGTCAGAGGTAAAATTAGAAAGAAAATGGCCCCCAAAGTATGGTGATTTCCAAAGCTTGAGTGTCCTTGGGAAATGCAAACTTACATTTCTTGTGCCTTTGTTCATTTTTCGATAAAATCCACACAGAAATGCATTTTTAAATGGATGTTAAAGGTGTTGAACCCAAAATGTACAATTCGATAAAAAAATTGCCCAACGGATGGAGGAAACATGACGGTTTCATTCTTCGATTTCAATATTTTGACAAGCACCTGATTTAACCAAGCTGTGACATATATGCCTCGTGACATGTTTATTTCTGTCAGACCTTTTTGTAATTTAAAACAGGTCACAGATTGAAGGGTCACAACTTTTGTGTGTGCGCTTTTCTTTTGTCCCTGACTACTGAAGAACCTTACTGTCTGTATCCTGCAATAAAAGACAATTCTCTTAAACTTGTAACTTTTAGTCTGAGAGCACTGCCCTGCCTTGAAGTTGAAGGGATTTTGAAAGACTTTCTAATGTTTGAAGCAAAATATTCTAGACTTACATTTTTAACACAGATTATTCTTGTGTATGTCTGGTAGTTCTTTTAATTCAATCAACTACATTTCCTGATCCACCCTGACCTCGTCCGTTATATCTGCCTTCCAGACACAGTTGTTGACATGAGTCTAATGGCTTCAGAGACTGAGGGCAGTTCCCTGTGAGAACTCAGGACTGCAATGGCTTTTCCAGATTGTTGCCAGTTGTCACACTGTCGTATATTATGTATGATAATTTTGTTGTTCTTAGAATATTTTTGTTATTGGTGCTACTTTTTTGTTGATACTGTCGGTTAAAATAGTCATAATGATTTCACAGCATGTAGCATGGAGTGTCAATAATTGTTTTTGAAACATGGATGAGACTGAGAGTTGCTGTCAAATTTTGCTGATGCTTTAGTTCCTGCCATACTCTGAACACCGGGGAAAGCTCATGGGTAATATGTCCCATGAAATGAAAGTCACATCTCATCCTGAAAGGGATTACGTGCCAAATGTTTGAAAGAGTGAAGAAATGAAAATTACTACATCGATTGTTTTGCACCTCGCGTTTGGTGGATTAATGAACATTTATTTTTTTTTAGATGGAGATAATACAGTGGCGGCATCTGTCATCGTAATGTGTCAGGTTGTCCTACCATGCTCATGGCAACTGTCAGTGTCAGCTTTATTCTGAGTTCCTTTTTGATTTCTCAAATCAAAAGCATTTTAGTTGTAACTTAACTGGAAAAAAAGTACATTTTTTCGTCAAAGACCCGTCTCCAGGGCTATTTTTAACAAAATCAGATAATGTAGTGTATGTTTAAAGACACACTTACTTAGTTTTATGCATAGTGCATAGCAATCATGTGTAGTTTGTTTAAAAAGAGAAAATTGCCTAAAGTATAGACATCCGTAGGGCCTTCTTGCTGTTTCTTAGGCTCGGAACTCGGAGGTCGTTTGTAAGTTGTCATGGGTTCACTGTATACTATTACTATATGCAAGGCATTTGTTGATTCTAATCAGTTTTTGTGAAACAAGGATTGTTTCAACTTTTGGAGAGTCCAAGGTTTGACTGAATGAGAATGATGAATCCATCATGTTCAGTGGATGCGAGGTTCACTGCAGTCCCTCTTCTGAAAAGTTGTTTTGCTCTGAAAATTGTTTTATCTTTTAAGGGTACACTGGAGTCCATTATGTGAGAATGTCCAGATCCTGTGGACCTCATATATTCAGTATCTGTAGTGGCATTAGATATATATTTCAATTAAAATATTAAGACTACATAGTATCGATGGTTTAAGGTAAGTAACTCATGTACACGCTGAGTAACTTATACCACTTATGGTCCTTGACTGCAATACTCAGTTCTCCAAATTATGATAGAAGAAAGGAAAGGCTGCTGTCCTTTCTCCTCCCATTTCTCTATCAATGGTTTGAGCAGACTCTTATTGAGTCCAAGGTGTCTGTATCTATTTATGGTTTAAAATGGCCTTTGGAAAGTTGTGCTCTATTTTAGTTTTAGTTTTTGCATGTGTTCAACCCAATGGGCCTGAGCTCATTTTAAATGGGACTGCATTTGCCCTTCTGTGCACTGAAAGCGTGTCTGAGAAGTTGATGGTGTAAACCTAGCAGTTGACCCAAATGAACTCAGGTACATGGGTCTGGTAGGCGAGGGGGGGGAGGGGGGGGGGGGGGCTGGACTGGACTGGAAGGGTTATTGCCCTACTTGACACAGATAAGGAGACTGATCTATAGGGAAACAGCTTATCTTGAGTCCCACTTTCTACAACATGGCATTAGGCTGAAGTGCACAGGCTTGGAAGGTTTCTGGGTCAACAATTATGACCCATATATACCTTAGTTCTCAATGGGAGTTTTCATCTCCTCAGAAAACGCCTTAGTAACAGAAAAATTGGATGTACTTGAAACATTTTTCTGATTAAAGTTTAATAGAAACAAGCTAATATCTCAACTTTTATATATATTATATGTAGTCTGACACAAAACGGACTCTCCTTTTATGCTGACTTTTTGGAGTTGTTTGGTTTGTGTCTGAGATCATCAATATATGACCTCCCAAGACATGTCCATAAATTTTATATGTACCATTTTATCTCTGACAGTTTGAAAATACGGAAAGTGGCCTGTGTAATTAAATAATGCAAGTAGCTTCTGAAGCCTGCTTTAATTACATCCATACAACCTGTCACTTCTCCAAGCTTTCTGCACTTCAGTAACGTGGTGAAATGTAATAATAATACATGTTTGTCTCAGTTGACATAGATACTATGTTTGTAAATATCTGAATGTGATAACTGTGATCTTTTCTGAGGTGTCTTAAACGTCTTTAGTGGAAATTTGCCTATAGTAGATTTTAAACTGAATGAAGCACAAAGCTATTGCGAGCTGGTGGCACTGTGTAACAACCTCCTGGGCTGATAATGGAGTTGATACAAGATCATAACACGATACTCAATCAGTAGAATTTGAAGGAGTTTGGAACATATGGCACCCTGTACCACCACAGCAGGTGGACCAACATCTTCAGTGTAATAGTGGACTCTTTGTCTCACATGGAAAAGATGCAAGTTCAATTCCAGTGTCACTGTCAGGGAGTTTGTTTTGTTAGGTATCTCCATCTTTATGCAGGGTACCATTTCTCACTCGGGCTGTGTTGGCCCTAACAGTGACAGGCAGGGTTGATGTAGCCTTTCTCCCAGTGTTGATGGAGGGGTGTTCAATGTATACAGTGAATCACAGCTGATTAAGTTGATCTAACGGTAACAGATTTTGCTACTCCAGCTTTGGCTGTTGGTACTGAACAGTGCACTGATGATTGGAAAGCTTATCATATATGGCGTTTCCCATTGCCTCAGAGTCATATATTGCTGAGGAGCTGTAGAGTTGCTGCTTCTTCAGCTAACAAATTGTTGGGGAGCTTTTGGCATTGTGTGTCACCTTAGCTGTGAGTGTAGTGCAAGTCGTTGTGCCGCCACTGAGAGATAAAACTGCTTTAGACTGACAGCCTTGCCACATCCAGGTTGATTCGAGTGTGACTTCACAGTTACTGTGTTAGGAGCAATTTATTCTTTTGTTTGCTTTTTCTTATTTTCAGTGCTTACATCTCAGTCCAGTTTGTCATTTTCGGTCCGTAGTGAATGAGACTTTTCACTGTACGGTCAGATTTCATTACTTTCCTTATATAATCTATTGTCCCTGTGCCTGAATATGATGGTCCCTCTTTTCGTATATTTTAAACAAACTTATCCACTCTTTGAATAAAAAAGTGAAAGTCAGCATAAGAACTCAACTGAAAAGCATTGCCCTTTTATGTAATAAAAGCATTCAAATTATTTGTCCTGTTGTTCAATGTTTTACTATTTCTTTTGGCATGGTGAGATTAATGAGTCAGTCCTAAATTGACAATCCCTCTCCATCTGCTAGTAACGAAATACTGTGTTGTATAAAGCCCCAAAAGATGCTGCAAGCCATGGCTATGCAATCAGATTCCAAAGCTGTCAAAATGAATAGTACGTCTATTTGTGAAGTGGTGGGCGTGTTTAGAACAGGAAGAAGTTTGAAAATGGAAATGACTTTCAATGCATTCCAAAAGGTACAAACCCATTTATGGGTGGTTGGCGGGTGCTCTGGTGTGGTTTGCTTCTTCTTTCCTATCAAACATCTATCGTCTTTATCTCCCCTCCTTCTTTTTAGGTGTTCGTTACTCTCTTGTAACACCTCTAATCTTCGGCACCTATTTGACCTTATTGTGTTGCAAGTGCCGTAAAACACTTACAGTAGTCTCCGCCTAAACTCAAGGTGCTCGGGAGGGCTCCTTAGCGTGTGTTTATACCGAGCGTGCGTTTACATGAAGCTTTGCAAAGGGAGGAAGGGACGCAGTCATCTCATTGCTTTAATATTTTACCTCCCTTGGGGGTGGGAGTCACTTTGGGCCGATAATGTGACGACACACAACTGTTGTTTTGTGAAGGATTCCAGGACTGCCATTAAGAATATAAAGGCGTTGAATGGGATGGGGGCGGGGGCAGAAAGACAGACCCAATGTAATGAATATATGCACTATAAAATGTGGAAATGTTGGTGACCGTCATAGAGACAACGGCCCAGCCACGTGACTTTCCAAGCGACCACCCCGACCTTAAATTCATGGACATCAAAATCATAGATCTCTACATTCAGAGAAACATTTCTCTTGTGATTCATTGAACAAGTACGTTATAAATTCTTCGAATGCAGCTGATAAGGCTTACTTGGTTAATATTTAGTCCTATAGAGGCAGAGGCCTATCTAGTGTTATACGGCATTCACTCGTGTTGCGTACCTGGCCTAGGTCTAACTAAACACCACATGCAGTCACCCAAACACCAATCAGAAACCTCTCCAAGATGCATTTCCAGTGACCAACCAAAAAGCATTTCAGGCCCCTAACACCCCCCACCCCACCCCCACCCCCCATTTCACCGGCTTGTGAAAATGCTGTCCATCACTCTCTTTGTTCAGCGTGAGGGGCAGTCTCACCATCCAGATTTCTAGGCTTGTCTAATGCAAGCTGTGCAGACTGTAGTGAAAATTTCCCTTTGTCAAGCTTTAGGCCTACCTGTCCGCGTGATTCGCAGGTCGGCGGAGTGTGCGTTTAGAGGGAGTAACTGCGTTTGTACGCCTAAATTATAAAGTAAAAACCCCGTCAGACGACGAAAGTGTGCGTTTGAGCGGAGCGTGCATTAGTATGGCGTGAGTGTAGCCGTAGACTATTGTACTACTGTACAGAAAAAAAATTTTTTTTTAACATTTGAGTTAAAGTAAGCGACTTTGTAGATTTTATGGGACTCCATCATGTATACTACAGCTTTTATAAAATAATATCCCCTTCCCCTCGAGCACCTTGCTGTTATTTTACATGATGTGTTAACGTGATAAAACCATAAATAAGTTTTTTTTAAAAGAGGTTCAGGTTCTTAATTTTTTTATTTGCTCATGAGAACAAAAAGTTGAGGTATGAACAGGTATTTCATCATTCTGACAACACATGACATTTCTGCCACACAACAGTGGGGGGAAACACGAAGTATTCGAATCTCAAAATAATTTTGTACTACCCACCATTCATTGTACACTGCTCTTGTTACTCTAAAGAAATATCCTCACAAGAGATTCTTGCGTGTCGACTGGTGCTACACATGATGTGTAACAATAATCAATGGCACATAAATTTTTTCTCCCTTTTCCAAATCACACCTGAAATTGTAAAGATTCAAAATGTGAAGGTATAGGCACAACACATCTTGCACACAATCCCATTAATAAAAGAAGTGATTGTTCACCATTATATGCAACTGATCAGATACATAAAGTATACAAAAACAAATTTTACTTACATTAACAGTAAATGCTTGTATAGTTCTGGAACAGATGGGACAATGCTTGCTCACAAATTTAAGGCAAATTCATCTGGTCAATTATTATGCACTCTACGGAGTACTTTCATACAAAAATGTGGAGAACAAAAACTTCATTCACTCGCAATCTGCATCTTAGGGAAAAAAATCTTGGTTACATATTGTTCAAAAGAAAGTAATTAACCACACATAGACTGCAAGTCATAAACTTTACCCGTAAATCAAGTTGATCAAGGGGAAGAAACGAACACGATTCTGCCCGCAGAGAAAGCTAAAGTAAGACAACTATCTAGCACCTAGTTCATGATGATTCACTGAATTGTGCTTAGAACAAAACTGCCAAATTACTCCGAAAAGTGAGATTTTGATGAAGGGGAGTATTAATTTGCCTGATAATAGAGTGACTTTTCAGAGCAAGCTTGAGCTGGAACTTGATAGTTTGCATTTCAAACGCTAAAGACAAACATTATGGAAAACAACATTGGCTTCATCTGTATGCCCCATGGTGTGTTGGTCGATCTAAACAACATCAAGTATTGTTCTGAACAGCCAGACACACAGGCAGCTGTCAGCCTACGGCATCATACGAAGAGCACCATCCAAACGAATGACTTCTCCATTGATCATAGGGTTTTCCACGATGCTCTGTACCAAGTGTGCATAAGCACCAGGATCACCAAGGACCGGGGGGAAAGGAATCGTGCTTGCCAGGAACTTGCGAACTTTGTCTGGCAGGGCTGCCAACAATGGTGTGTCAAGGAGACCTGTGGAATTTTTTAATGAAAACAAGCAGATGAGAGGAATGGACACTTTTCTTTACAGGTTTCTAAACCATACAGAGATTACATTTCAATCATAGTCATCAAGACGTAAAAAAAACCCTCACAAAAAAAGGGACAGGGAGACAGTACAATATTGTAAATATCACAGATGTGCGAGGCTCTCGTCTCCATCTCTTGACGTGCAGGGGAGGCGACTCCTTCCTAACAGTAGGTTGCAAACAGAATTGACATGATTAACACTGCAGAGCATCCAACTTTTGGAAATTGATGATAATAATAGAAAGCATTTGCATAGCACAAATTCCTGCTCAACAGCAAACTCTATGCGCTTTACAATCTACACTGTTACCCCCAGCAGATTTGATAGCATTCTGAAACAATCTCAACTTCCTGGGAAGCACACAATGCAAGCTGCCATTTATAGGCACAAATACACTAACATACAGAAAAGATCTTATGCTGTCTATAGCTGGGTACCCATTCCCACCTGGGTGAAGTGAGGAAAATTCGTGTAAAGTGCCTTTCCCAAGGATACAATGTAGGGCCCGCGGCTCAACCCCCGAATCTGCAACCTCACGATTACGAGTCCGGTAACCTAACCACTAGACTATCGATGCTGATAAGAAAAAAAACCTAAGCTTAGGTGGATGCCGTAACCACACAGAATGAGATTCAAGGGAGATTATAACTGTTTTATTGATGCCACACCAATACTCAGCCTAAGAACAAACCCCCCCAAAAATTGTTTGTAAGATAGAACAAATAAATCATTGCTGCACATTGTACAAATAATCTGAAAAGAAAAACAGGATGTTCCCATTACATTTCTTTCAGATTGTTGGCAGGTCCCAGTAACTCTTCTCTCGAGTTTTCTTTTCCACTCACTTCTCATGTACAACAGTTGGTGAGACGAGAGAGTGACTTTATTTTGTGGGACTTGGCCTTAGTCTAATGAGTACGTGCTGTGTGAGTGTGATGGGCATTGACAGCAGCAGGCTACTGGGAGCAGAATAAAAAGGGAAAGTGAAAGATACTGCTGGGAGCTATGATGAAATGACCCTAACTTCATTTGATGAACCAGATCTGTTACTGTAAGAATTTTGGTTCATGTCAAGGGAAGCTGCAAAGCACAGAAAAAAGAGGGGAAAATGTTGGGCAACACCTGCCCCTCCCCAAAAGACATCTGAGTTTGAGCTGGGGGGGCCACACCCACAAGAGCGAAAAAAAAACCCTGTATTTTCATGGAAATATTACATTTAAATAACACTTGATTTATCAATTGGTATCAATCCACGTCCAGGGAAGACGGAAAAAAGGTTTTACAGTGACGATTCTAGATCATACTGTCTTATATACTTGATAAATTTGAAAAAATGTGTCACAGCTTGCAGAGGTGATTTTTCAGAAATTCTAAAACATGCTCATAATCTCTGAAGAGAGAAATATATTCAAAACTTATATAAAGCTGCAGAACTTTATGACCTGACCACGATGTCATCAGTCTGATGGGAATAGCTCTTTATTCAAAAAAAAAAAGTTCTAAACCCCAACACATCTTTCTAATCTGACATCTGTCAAGCTACTGACACGCCAAGTGTAATACAAAAAAAGGTGAAGATTGCTGGAGTTCAGGTTTCACAAAATCTCCAAAACAGTCTACCCAGCCCAAAAAAAAAGAAACACGGTAAAACTTACCAGGGGCAATGGTCGCCACACGGATTCCCTGAGGGGCTAAGTCTCTTGCTATGGGCAGCGTCATGCCCACCACAGCTCCTTTACTGGCTGAGTAAGCTGCCTGGCCCCGCTGCCCTTCAAAAGCTGCCACACTGGATGTATTGATGATAACTCCTCTCTGACCGTCTTCATTGGGCTCGTTCTCCCCAATGACACCCGCTGAGAGACGGATCACATTAAAAGTGCCCACAGCATTCACCTAGAAATTTGCAAATTATTCAGGAAGTTCATTTATGTATGAAAAGGCATGAATTTTACCTTGAAATTTGAAAATGTTGACATTCAATTCAATACTTATATTTTATGTAAGCAAAAGCGAGACTAACAATGGTGTAGGACTCCATGTGGCAAAATCTAGGCAACTGTATACTTTTACTCAACAAATGTACCTAACTTCGTTACCAAATGAACTGGCTGTCCTATTTGAGATTCACATCAAATTCAGAGTTCCTACCTTGTAAATAATCTCAGTCTTGAAAAGAGTGTTCAACCTTTAGCATATCAAATATAGTCGAACCTGTTCTAACGACCACCTGTCCAAGACAATCACTTGTACAAACAACTACTTCCCACTCCTTGCATCCCCCCTTACATATTTTCTATTATAATAACTCTGCCTAATATGACCACTCTCTACAATACATCCTCAGTTCACCCTCTCCACAACAGCTGTGGCACACATGCCATTTCGTTATTTCAGGCATTCAAAAAAAATTCAAAAAGCATAGCAAATGCACGGTGGCCTTTGTTTCAAGTTGCTACTGCTTGTCAGGAAAGTTTTGGTGACAATCTGCTGCTAATATAGAAGACAAAAAATATTGTGCACTTTGACTTAATGACATTGATTGAAGTCAACTTGAGAAAAAAACATGGCAGATTGTGATAATCCAAACAACTGCATGAAAAATCATCTTTACAAGTTTAGAGTTACATTATTAACATTACTGCTTATATGCAACTCCTGGCGCAAACAAAGTGCCATTAAAGACAGTCTTCACCTAACATGTTTTGATGACTGTAAGCAGCAAGGTGCAATAGAATAAGTCTAGAGTAACACATAGGAAGTATAGACATCAGAAATCATTGGAAGCTTGATATTGCAACACCTGTTCATTTTCAACTCACATAACTTTCATTCATTAAAACTATTCAGGAGAATGATTGCTTAGCCATATTGGCATACTCACCGTGAGAACTCTCTGGAAGTCTGCCAGCTGATGTGGTAAATTTTTTTTGAAATTATAAGTCAAAAATGCAATTCCAGTACCAGCACAGCTCACACTTATATCAAGACGTCCAAACTTATCTTTTGCCAACTCAAGGGCCTTGGTGACATCCTCCTCAGATGTGACCTTTACAGAAGACAAAAAAACGATTCTATTCAATTCACTGAACTTCAGTATCAAAATAATACAGTGGAAATCGGATTCAACGAAGTCGTTGGGATTGACCTTCAATTTCATTAAATCCGAGTGTTTGTTAGAGCAAACAAAAGGTTTTCTGCAGATAATAACAGGCACCAAGCTAGCAATGCATAAAGGAAAGTAACGTGTGGTAGGCTACACAGAAATGCCTGCTTTTTGATGTCATACCAAAGAAATACCGGAAAATTTCAGGAAAATACACTGAATTCTAACAAGTACACATTGTGCAGAAGGGCCGATTCATTCAAATACATGCCTGTGTCATCTATGACGTATTGTTTGCTGAACAAGTTGTGTTGCTGTGTAGAGCCTAGCATATGCTAACGTTTCAGCTTCAGTAAGTGTTTTATGGCACTTGCAATACTATAAGGTCATATAAGTGCCGAAGATTAGAGGTGTCACAAGAGAATAACAAACACAAAAAAGAAGGATGGGAGATAGGGACGATAAATGTTTGATAGGAAAGAAGAAGCAAACCACACCAGAGCACCCGCCAACCATGGAAACGTTTGATTCCACAAACCAGCATGTGATTCATTACGTAGATCTGTCAAAACTAGCTTATCATTGTAATGTTGATTAGCAGCCGGGAAACAAAAAAATGAATGACACGTTCGTATCTCTACCGGTGTTCCACATCCGGATCGCTTGTGTCCCCTTCCCACGTACACACAGTCACACTGTGCTGGCCGCCCGTCCGACCCCGACACACACTAAGACACGTACACGTACCAACAACGCATGGGTTGGTATGAAAGAAGGCCGCTGATTGGTCGCATAAGAAATAAACTCTATGGGTTAAGCGAACAATGCTTCACAATACAGGTGCCATGGATGGTTTTCAGGAATAGACATTGTTGTTGCGGGAGGAAAATGAGCGAAGCCTTGACAGCGAGGACTGTTCACCTTACTAGTGACTTAGTTCAATCCGAGCTTGCTCATTTATATGTTCGTTGAATCCAAGTTATTTTCATTGATTTTAATTAATATAAAAAATGTGGAATTCCCATCCTTTCGTTGAATCCGAGTTTTCATTGAATCCGAGTTCCATTGTATAACATACACACAAACATCATCTCAAACCTTTACATTCACTTTATCAAAATCACACTCTGAAATTGAAAAATTTTACAATGCAGTCAAACTTTGTGGGTGGTTTTCCAGTGCTCAAGTGTTGTTTGCTCCTTCTTTCCTATCAGACATCTATCGTCCTTACCTCTCCTCATTCTTTTGTTTGTATGATACACTCTAGTAACAACTCTAATCCTCGGCACTTTTATGACCTATTTGTGTTGCAAGGGCCATAAAACTCTCCCTAAACTAAAGTCAAACTTTTATGAGTCTCTTACATTAGGAAAAAAAAGCCCCATTATAACAATAAATGTGGTCTTACATTATAACTTTACAAAATCTAATTCAGTTTTATCTAAATGAAAATTATCTTAAAATTTACGTGCCGGCAACATTAGAGCAAACAAAAAATATAACTCACATTAGTGGGAGCAAATACACAGTTCTCGCCCAAAGAATCAGCAACTGCCTTTCCATCTGACGTTGGCAGATCACAAATGACAACTTTTGCTCCCTGGCGTACGAATCGCTCCACTGTTGCTCGGCCCAGACCTGAAGCACCACCAGTCACAAGACTAACACAGTTCTGTAGGAACAAGAAGATAAATTATACATTAAATGACAAGTGATCGATAAAAACTCTAATATCCTAAGAATTTCTTAATGAACTTTATCAGCCCTGTCAAATGAATAGGCGGCTCACAGGTGATCGTAGTAAACTCTGAAAAAAATATACAGCTTCTTACTTTCATTCTCAATTAGCTCACAACAAGACAGTTTGTAAACATGAGTGAGAAATTAACAATTTAAACTCCGTTCAGAAACATAGTGGGAGAGCCATCCTGCTAGATCAAAAAATAAAGGAGGGCAAAGAGACTAAGTACAAGAACCTACATGGTCAAAAGTTCCTAATTCCCTGCTAAGCACATGGCAAATCAGACAATATTTTAGCAATCTTTACCAAAAAAAACACACAAAAAACAGTAAGTAGAGTCCATTTAAGGCCACACTCTACTTCTTACTACCAAAATCCACAATTAAGTGATTTCTACTTGTTTTTTCCCATTTTCTCATAGAATTCCACTCAAGGACGAAAAATATTCAGTTTTGGAAATCATTCTCATTTATATAAAATCATAGAAATGGGAAATTAGAGAGAAACCGGGCTATCTAAAGGACCATTTTCAAAAGATAAAAACTCACCAATCATCGGAGCTATCAATGAACTATTTATTGTAATCTGCACACAAATCTTAAGAAAATGACACTAGCTTTCTTGAAATTGTAAACATTAATTTTATTACTTATAGAAGGCTTGCATCGAATGGCAAAAATAGTCAAAAAAGCAAAGTAAAAAAAATCATTTAACCCATTGATACCAGCAAACGCATAGATACGCACGCTACCTTTCATGACGGCAAACGCATTTGATACGCATGGCTTTGTTTTGCTCTGTCACGGGACGAGCACGGGAATGATGGGCCTGGTATGTTCCATAATGGGTACCTCATCCATTTATAAATATTATCAATCAAAGTCAAGCTTGAAAATATGAATTGTTATTGTGTTAAAAGCTTTTTTGTAGACTACCCTATAAAATCAGAGGTCGTTAGCTCCTCTGAAAATGTTTTTTTTTTTTTTCAAAAATTAGAAAAAGCTACTGTCACATTATTTGAAATTGCATGGTGCACGTACCTTCCAAGTTTCATGTCTTTATCTTGAATTATTTTTTATTTTTTAGCTTTTAAAGCCAAGAAATGAACATTTTGAGGAAAGAGCAAAAGCATCTCAAAATTTCTTTAAAGCATTGTATTGGCTCACAATGTTACAAACTTTATGGAGCTATCTCTTCGAAAGAGAGCTTTGGGAGTAATTCCATTTGATTTAGCACATAATTTTCAAGGGAAGTTTCTTAAAACCTCAAAAACATTGTTTGGCCCCAAACTGGACTCCAAAAACCCGCAGGTGGCCCCAAACCGAAAGCTTTTTTGAAACTTCTTTTCTGTGAAAAATATGTTACACTGACTTGAAACTTTGAGAAAGAAATCGTGAAAAATTTGTAAAATGTCACTAGATCTAGATACTGTTTTAACTTTAGAACCTTTCCTGATCACATCATTACAGGCTGAGCTTTAAAGTAGTCAGGCACTGAGGTCAAATTCAAAACTAACTGAAACAAAGAAAAAATTTAGGTCAATGTGATATAGCTGACAGCCGACCTATATATACTACAAGCCACTAAGCACATTGTACAATGTCACGAATGTCAATGACAAATTATGTTGTCAGTGAGCCTTTGGCCACTATGGGAAGTTAGTCTGACAGTCACTATTTGAATTATTGATCTAATAGGTCTTGCTGACTCAGCTTCATCCACCACGGCCTCAGGCTTCTCTTGTTGCATTTAATAATAAAACAGTTTCAAAGTTTTTCTATACCATGAAGAAAGAGAAGTTCTGAAAGTCTCTAGGCAGATAAACAGTCAATGGACAATGTACAGGATCTGTCTGACAACATACCCATTCTGCCCAAGAATTCTTTGCCTGAGATCTCTGTCTCTATAATCTTTGACTATACTATGGCCATGACATGAATGATCTCCTGAACTTGGACTTGTGCACTCAGACAGCAAAAATGAAACAAGTATCTGATCTGGGCTTTTTATGAATGAATTTCTGCTCAAACTTAAGATCTTTATTTAGTTCAGTCTCATCTGGACATGACTAAAAGAATTTTACAGGCTTATTGTAATATATATTATATATTGGCTAGATCTCTCTCTCTTGGACTAGATCTAGATCTAAACATGGCAAAAACTTCAAAAAGTTAATAAGTATATATAGATTCTATATATAGATCTAGGCAATTTAGGCCTAAAGAATTAAGTAGGAATGTTTCCCGAAGTACCAATAAAGGACCAAGAGGGGAAAACTATTTTTGGAAAGGAAGCTCATTCCAAACGATGGGTAGAGCATTTCAACAGTCTCCAGAACAGACCACCACCGAGTAACCCACCAAGCATCCTGCCAGCAAGAAATGAGTTACCAATCTGCTGTGATGCTCCTTCAAAACAAGAGATTCTGGATGCCATTAAGAAACTGAACAAAGGTAAAGCGGCCGGTCCTGACCAGATTCCACCTGAAGCCCTAAAAGCAGATGCCAATGTGACGGCAGACATCCTCCTCCCACTGTTTACCACGATCTGGAATGAGAGCAAGTTCCCAAAGGATTGGAAAGAAGGACACCTCGTGAAGCTTCTAAAAAAGGGGGATCTCAGCAACTGTAGCAACTACAGAGGGATCACTCTTCTCTAAATACCAGGTAAGGTCTTCAACAGAATCATTCTATCAAGAGAGAATCAAGGCAGCAATGAATCCAAGACTACATGATGAACAGGCTGGTTTCCAGAAAAATCGGTCAACCACCGACCAGATTGCCATGCTGAGGATTATTGTGGAACAGTCCCTGGAGTGGAACTCCCAGCTGATCGTCAACTTCCTTGACTATGAGAAGGCTTTCGACAGTATAGACCGAGCAACACTATGGAAGATAATGAGACACCACGGAATCCCACAGAAGTTGGTGTCTATTTCCCACCCCCCAGTTATTATTAGAATCTCAATCTAGAATCTAGATTCTAGATCTAGTATAAATATAGACAATCTAGATCTAGATTAGATACTCTAGAATCTAGATCTAGAATCTAGATCTAATCTAGATCTAGATTAAGATTATAGATTTTCTCTAGATCTAGATTCTAGATCTATCTTATTCTTAGTCAATAAAGGAAGTGGCTATTCTCATCCGGGGTGAGAATAGAAGAAAAACGATCTACCTCTCACCCCGGGTGAGACTTGCCAGCGTAGGCTATTCTCACCTGGTGCAAAACAAGACCTGCTTTTCCTCATTTTGGATACTGTCTTTCTGTGTGGATTATCAAATTGATAAAAGCCAAGAAAAAATTACGTTTTAGCACAAAAGTAAGCTAATTTGATCGTCTTTAAAGATGCTATGGCTATTTCACTGTTCGAATCAAGCCGAACTACGCGGGTCGCCATTTTGTTTTGCCCGGAAGTTCTCGCAAGATCTACTCCTCCCCTCTCTCTCTCTCTCTGTCTCTTTCTGAATACTGTCTATCGGTCTGGACGATCAAATTGACCAAAACAAAGTCAAAAAATGATGTTAAAACACAAAAGTAAATTAATTTAGTTGTCTACAAAAGATGCTACGGCTATTTACTTTTCGAATCGAGCCGAACTACGCGGGTCGCCATTTTGTTTTGACCAGAAGTTCTCGCGCTACTCCTCTCTCTCTCTCTTTCTCTCTCCCTCCACTGCCCACAGACAAAACAGAATCTAGATCTAGATCTAGATCATCTAGAGTCTAGTACGCTTTTAGTAGGCTACAGTTGTAATGGAACGTTTGTTCACGGCACAGAATTCTACAATTTTTCTGTTATCACAGTGTAGAATTCTGTGGTTTAGGGTGAAAGCAAAATTTGTTGGCCTAGATCTAGGCGATATAACGGTGAACGCGCACCGGGTGAGAATAGCCAAAAGACTCGCCTGCACTATTCTCATCCCGGGTGAGAATAGTATAGATCTAGATTTTCTAGATCTATATCTAGATATAGATCTAGAAACAGCAGGGATCACTTTTTTTAGGCCTACCTTCAAAGTTCCAATTTTTGCCATGTTTTCGCGAGTTCTTTTTCCCGTTCACTGTGCAGAAATTGGTATACAGTAGTATATAGATTCTATGACGTCTATCATGTAGCTGTCTCTCCTATCACTGGAGACGAGGTCAGGACTCGGCCAGAGGTAAAATTAAATGGTGACTGAATGGCGAATGGACTCGAGGGGCTTGTCGATCAAAGGTCAAAGTTATGGAATGACAATGCCCAGCAGTACAAAAATTATGTTAGGCGGAAATCAGATTTCAACTATTCATAGCTATCGCACTTTTACATGCGTAATAATATTATTATTATAAGTCATTATTATTTTTGATTATTATCATTATTATTATTATTATTGTTATTATTATTATGACGAATGTATTATTATTATTATTATTATTATTATTATTATTATTATTATTATTACGAATGTATTATTGTTATTATTATTATTATTATTATTATTATTATTATTATTATTATTATTATTATTATTATTATTATTATTATTATTATTATTATTGTATCGTTGTTATCGTTCTTTTTGTTACTTCATTGCTACCTTGTTTTGCCTACTTTTATTTCTTTTGGAATTATTTTATCGTTTATTGCTATCACCTTCATTATAACATATCTTCGGGCAGCGGCGACGAGTCCCACTGGGATTATCGTAACGATTGTGTTTTTACAATTCCTGTGAAGCCACGAAGAATTTAATAAAGCAATACATCACATTAATATTACTAATCTAGATTTTTATAGCATTCATATTACCGGTACTATTGCAATTATTATTACTAGATCTATCACTGTTTCTATTACTATTACTAGATCTATCACTATTACCATTACTACACATGTATTACTATTACTATTTATTACTATTACTATTACTATCATCATCACCATCATCATCATCATAATCATAATCATAATCATCATCATCTATTGTTAGGCCTACGGTACCTGTCGAGAAAACATAAATGATGTGTTTTGTTTTGTGTAAACCTAAGAGGACAGAATTTTGATTTGGTAAAAAAACAAACAATGTGAAGTCCCCAGAGTTGTGGTTCTTTCCGGCAGTGGTTCAGAGTTCAGTGATTTCCTGCTTTTCCTTACATTACATTCATCAATTCCTTGTTAGGTGCGAAGTGTGTCCCTGCCCGTGGGACAGTGTCCAATGGGCGAGACGAAAAAAACAATGATAGATTTGAAAATACAAACATTCCAGGGCTTGTAAAATCTCTTTTGTTGCGACGCCTTTTGTGGAAAGACTTTGTAAGATGAATTTGGTTAACGGCTTGATCTTTGCCTGTACCCTGGCCCTGTCACTGGTGGTTGTATCAGTTGGGCAAGATTTATCTCAGACTCAGAGCCATAATTTTCCTGTGGACTTACAACAAGGTAAAATTGTGATATTTTTGTTTGTTAAATGAAAAATGAAAACCAAATTGCCAATCGTAAGGGGAGGACTTCTGTAATGAGTGACCACTATGAGACAGTAGAACAGAAAGGTAGGGGAGCCGAATAGTGATGGTAGGGTTAAAGTTTAAGAAGTGCCTGTTTCAACTATTTGCAATGCCGCGTTGCGATTAGCACCAGTGCAAAATAAAACTCTACGTTCTGATTAGAGCCAGTGCTAAATAAAACACCGCGTTGCAATTAGCACCAGTGCTGTGTTAAATATCAAGCTTAATCTACTTGTTGTTACTGGAAGTTCTGATGGCCGAATGGACAGCGCATCTGCGTTTGAAGTCAAACCATTATTTTATGAGCGTGGGAACGAATCCCAGTCCGGAAGGTTTGTTTTTTGGGGGTTTTTTTCATTCTCCTCTTCCCGACTGACCAACAATTTTTTTTCCATAACTTGTCTTGTTGTGTAGTTTTTTATTTAGATCTAGATCTAGAATCTAGATCTAGATCTAGTCATGAAGCATTCACTTTCTGGTTTTGTCCCCAAGAGGAGCTTTTACCTACAAAGTAGGCCTATTTCACTTTGAGGTCCCACAGGTTTCCTACTTTCCCAATTTTTTGTCAGAATTTGGAACTTTTTCAAAGTCAAAGGGTTTATGTATTTTATGTCAATGGAAAGGTCTTTTAAAGAAGAATTTTTAAATGTTTGTTAGAGAAACAGCAAAGGCTTGTGAAAAAAAGTTATTTAATAAAATGTAACCTTACCTTGGTGCAAACAACACAATCCATGCACCAAATTTGGCATAATAATCCGTTTATAATCAAATTCACTGGCCACAAAAATCATTATATGTACACTGTAAAAATGAAAGGGAGTGTATACAGACCCGGTAACCGGGAATAAAGTCACAAAGTATACAGACCCGGTAGGGGAACTCTTTTGTGATTTCGGAAAGTTTCAGCACCCTCTTGGCTCAGGTTAGAACTAGGTTCTTCTAGATCTATGGCCTAGGTCTAGATCTAGACAGACAGATATAAATCATTGATCTAGTTTCGAGGCTAGCCTAGATCTAGATCTAAAACTAAATGAAGATTGCGGATGTCTTTTCGATGAACGATCGTTTTTCCCCTGTTTTGGAGTTGGAGGAATCACAATTCGAAGAAAAGAACAATGTCATAATTTCAATCAAGCAGTCACCCTCTCTCTCTCTCTCTCTCTCCCCCTCTCTCTCTCTCTCTCTCTCTCTCTCTCTCTCTCTCTCTCTCTCTCTCTCTATCTCTCTCTCTCTCTCTCTCTCTGTGTATCGCTCGCATTCTTTTTTTCTTTGTTTGTCTCTGTCTTTCGTTCCCTCCTGCCAACTGGCGGGCATGTCATATACCGTTGGCAGAGAATTCTAACCGTCTAACTCGAAATTTTTTCGAATTGCTTTTTTCCTTAAAATAGATCGACATAACGAATGGCTACGTCCTATTAAAATCTAGAACAATTTTGACAAACAAAAGTCTTGTTTTAAAGAGAAATTCTAACCGTATATTCCGACTGGCTTCCGTGACTGAAGAATTCTAACCGTCTAACACGTTTAGGTAGTCCGCCATTGTGGATCACGGCGATAACGTTTTGCTCTGAAGGAGGCGTTTGATTATAAATAAAATGTAAAATCAGAAAAGGCTGCTTTTGTTAAAGGGTTGGTTGACTGTGTCGAGCCCGTGGAGAAAAAGGAAAGAGAAAGCAGAAGATCGTGGTCCATGAAGTACCATCTGCGAGTGAATGGGGCCAGAGTAAAAGTGTGCACGGCTTTCTTCTTAAGTCCTGTATTTTGTTACTAGTGTGTTCACATTGTTCTGACATGTGGGTTGGGTGTAGCAGAGGGTGAGGTTCCAGTTCAGAGAAAAAGGGTTAGGGAGGAGACTACAGCATCAAAGAGGTACTTAAACAGTTTCTTCGTGATCTGCCCAAGTTGCCATCTCACTATTGCCGAGGGACTCCAGTAAATTATACTTGGAACCTATTTTCCAGAGCTTACAGGCAGTGTACCGCCATTTGTATAAAGAAAAGTATGAGTGTGTGTATGTAGGGGAGGGGTATGTGTGTGTTATGTCTCAAATGAATTCGAAGGTGCTCTGACTGCAAATAAATTTGCTCCTTGTGTGGTTGATTTTTTGTCATCTGATTTGACTCCAAATCATTATATTCAGATGGATGTGGTTGTATCAGAACTGCAAAGTCACAATGAGTTCTGCACTGTTACATTTCAGCTCTGTCAAAGGTAAAACTGTAACATTAAAATTCCTAGAGAAGGGCTATACACAGATGGAGTTGGACAGTGCTCACAGCACATCTACTACACAGCTGATTATGTCAGGCTAATGGAAGAAAGTAGGAAAATGAAGCCATATATATATGTAGTCAAGTATTTGACTCATTGTATCTTTTCTGATTTCATCAAACTAACCAACCAGAGTTTTCACACCAGATGGTCAAATTAAATACAAACTGAGATTTGATGATGACTGGTCACATCTGCCTTTGAAGCGCGGCGAGCCCACAGACAGTCTCCATAAAGACATGAAATGCCTCTGTACCAGGGTAGAAAGTTTAATTCGTCCATAGAGAACTTTAATAACACATGCAAGAAATGAAGTCTGTTGTGCCATCTGACTACCACAAGTTCTATGACAATCTAGAACTGAGTACGTCACCAGTGCGCAAGTTAAAACCCACGGTTAAGTCTAATTTGATATGCAGTGTATTGTGTTTTGGTTTATGTAGTTGTTTTTTTTTAGCTAACCAGAGCTTTAGCTTCATTGGGTAGAGCATTTTAAAGCGTCATAATGGTGCTTGGACAAGAGGATAATTCGTTCCTGTTGACACTGGATGCTGCTATGGCATACCTCATCTTGATGACTTTCTATGTAAAATGTGTTATTTAATTAGGCCATACATTAGGTGGAGATGCATTATATGAGGTTTAGTTGAGCATTTAAAAAAATCATATTACTAGAGTCTTCCAACCAAGTTAAACCATGATTTTAGAGTTAGAAATATTTCAGTTTCTTCCACTGGAGAACTGATGGGTTGCTTTTCAATCTTGCTCGACTTCGAGCCAAGACCAACATCAACAAACCGAACAAGAATACGAGACCTTTTCTTTGCCGGTGATGCTGCTGTTGTCGCTCATAATGAATCAACCCTACAAATAATCCTGTGTTTAAGAAGATTGAGATGGCTGGGCCATGTCAAGAGAATGGACGACAACCGGATTTCGAAGCAATTTCTCTATGGACAACTTGACATGGAAAGAGACCAAGGGGAAGGTCAAAACTGAGGTACAAAGACATCTGCAAAAACAGATTACCTAAGCTTGGAGTAGATGTCAGCATCTGTGAAGAAATAACGGAGGACAAGAAAAAATGGAGGAAAATGATAAATGAAAGAACTATTATGCTAGTGACTAGAGAGCAAGCACTGCGACAGAATCTGCACTTCAAACAGGAAAAAAGTAGCCATAAAAGAAGCTCCATGAAGACAATTCGTTATCGGAAATTCTTCTCTGCCCCCCCCTCACGCCCCCCCCCCCCTCTCTCTCTCTGTCTCTCTCTCTTTCTCTCTCTCTGTCTCTCTCTCTTTCAGACCCCTCCCCCTCTCTCTCTCTCAGTCCCTGCCCCCTTCTCTCTCTCTCTCTCAATCTCTCTTTCTCTCTCTCTCTCTCTCTCTCTCTCTCTCTCTCTCTCTCTCTCTCTCTCTCTCTCTCTCTCTCTCTCTCTCTCTCTCTCTCTCTCTCTTGTAGCTAGACAAGAAACCAATCCTTCTCACAATTTCCTTGAGAATGGAGGATCAAATAGTAGCTTTATAGTAAAAACTTAACGACGCACTTAATCTGTCGAAAAGCCCATTGCCTAATTAGAATTATGTGGAAATAAAGTGCGACGTTCAGTTTTAGATATAATAACAGTATTATTGTTAGATTCTAGATCTACAGTACTATGTAGTATTAATTAGAACTTTTATAGTAGGTATCCTATTGGATTGACTGCAGGTGTAGTCATTTCGAGTTGTTCGGTAACACTAACATGTCACGATGACTGAGTTAGACGTAACGAAGCGCGTGGCGTCCCCGCCGGGTTGGAGAATTCTAAACGAACATTAACGTTCGTCGACACTTGGACGGTTAGAAATCCAAAACTGAGCGGTCTATCCGTATAACTCTGGTTAAGGACTTAGAATAATAAAATTTCGGCAATTTTGTTTTAAATACTTAAAAGTAGAGTCATGTATTCCAGTCTAGCGCATTTAAAGACAGTAAATCCTCATAAGAGCCTTTGAATTCAGTTTTTTGTCTCTCCTGTAAAATTTACGAAATCGGAGTTGGACGGTTAGAATTCTCCGCCGACGATACATTTTGCTAGCACTTTTCCCCCTGCTCTCTCTCTCTCTCTCTCTCTCTCTCTCTCTCTCTCTCTCTCTCTCTCTCTCTCTCTCTCTCTCTCTCTCTCTCTCTCTCTCTCTCTCTCACTCTCTCTCACACACACACACACACACACACACACACACACACACTACCGGGTCTGGGCGCTGAAACTTTCCGAAATCACAAAAGAGTTCCCCTACCGGGTCTGTATACTTCGTGACTTTGTTCCCGGTTACCGGGTCTGTATACACTTCGAAAATGAAAATAATAAAAATAATTTTAATAAAATAATAAAAAATGGGAATAACTAAAAGAAAAAGAAATCAGTTGAAAAAATGTCTCCCAACGACGGAGCAGCTAAGATATAAGACCACGAAATCATCATCGGCAATGATCCGGACGGCTCAAAGCATTATAATCGGCATCAAACAAGCACTAAAAGAACGTGCTATTTTTGTCCCTAACGTCATTTGTTTACTTCCTACACATGCTACATGTGGTGTTGCAGTCTTTCAACAATATAAACATAATAAATATGACAGATAAAGGCGTGTAATTGGGTTGGATTTGTAATGGTTTCCAACGTTGGTGTGTTTCACTCGTAAGAGTTTAGAAAGAAAAAAACTTGGAAAACAAGACAAAACATCCACCTCTTCGAAAAGGACGCCAAAGAATGAAAGAATGGCGTCAATCAGAAGTAGTTTTTTGCCTCGGCTTTGCGGAAAGTCTTCGCGATTTTCCGTAAATCTCCTAAAATTGCCGATTTTGGCCGTAAGATGTCGGCGGCTCAGCAGGAGGGGTGCGTCACAAACGACTCTCGAATCTACTAATAATTTCTTCAATTTTCGCAAATTACAGCTTAAACTGATGTAGAAACGAGTATTGCGTAGTCTGAGCCTAAAAACCTACATTCATTTCGCTATTGGAAGTAAATTTGGCACTTGACGTCGAATAAAAATGTCAGACTTAGTCCTGCGATTTGCAACCACCATTTCGCTCTGTCATTTGCCGTTTGAAAACTATGCTAGATTTCCTTTTTTCACTTGTCACATTAGACATAGCTGCCACTTTCCCGCTAAATTGGGGAAACTCCGCTTCATCTAGCTTTTCCCACTACTTTCCTCCTTCCTCCGCTGGACCGCTCTCGGTCGCAGATTGCGATACTTTTTTTTCCCTGCGGAAAACACTGATTTGGGAGAGAGAGACGAAAACGCGGCTTGCGCATGTCCGCCCGTAACTTTCTACTTCCGTTCTTCTTGGTCTAGTTTATTGTGGAGCAACACAGTGTCGATGGGGCATTGGGAGGTTGACCCGCCGAGTTGTCTTTGAAAACAGCGGAAATTCGAGATAAATTGATGCCGAATGCAAAAATAAAAGGAGCTGGAATCAGAAAGAAGCAGCCAGTGTGCGACTTGAAAAATTCCTTAGAAAATTGGACAAGCCGCTTGCTGCCCTTTGCGTTTGGTGCGATAAAGTCACGGCCCGTGGCGCTCCTGTACAATTGCGGTCGCGTTTGTTTACATGACGGCTATTGTGGCTGTGGAAGTGAATCTAGATCTAGATAATATATCTCTAGATATAATCTAGATCTACACATATTTAGATTTCTAGATCTAGATTAGACAGCCTAGGCTATAATTTTAATTCAGTTTAGATCTCTAAATAAGAAACACACTACAGGGGCACTGAGTGCAAACGGGACCGCAATTGTACAGGAGTGCCGAAATCGCTCAGTACAGAGGCAAAGGTGTTGCGTCCTTGATCCAATACTGCTCTACTTTGATGTAGAAGTTTAAAGTGAGAGAAATCTTTTTTATGAGACACCAGCTGGCAACAAACACTGGATTTTTAGTCACCAAGTCCAAACTATGTCAAATTGACTCAAATGCTTGTTAGTCAACTTATTGCCTTTGGGGGTTTTTTCAAATACATTTTAATTTAGTTGCCTATGGTTAACAAATATGACAGTTTTCCCTTCCAAAACCGTGGGCTAGATTTTCCAGTATATATTGCCTCTTGATCTCACTGGTTGTACTCAGGCCTTCGGAGAGCGCGCGTACGTCTTCACCTGAATTTCCTCCTTTTTTAAAATTCCTGAGTGGCAGCTATGATTAGAAAAACATACTTCTTGCATGTTGTAGCCATTTTTTGAGAAAAGCTAGCATATATATGTCATTTAAAATGAAAATTGTCACACTCGTGAACATCGGGAAACGCACTAAGTCTAAATCCTTACGTCCATGACACTGTTACGCTAAATATCAAACAAAATTAACAAAGTCAACACTTGTTTTTAATTCACATGTTTATTGGACCCATAAACAATCAAAACAACAGCAATTGAACACAAAACAGTGAAAAGGAGAATTTTATTTAAAAAACAAACCCTGTGTTGTCTCTCACACCCTTACTGTGAAATCCGCCCTTTACTTTTCCTTTTACCAATTTAAGCCTGGTTAAAGTTCACTAGTGGGTTTCCTTGGTCTGTGAGTCTAATTTTTTTTTTTATTTATTATTTTAGTCTGAGGAGAAGAAAAAAATACCTTCCGGGACCGGGATTCGATGCCACGCTTGGAAGCACTGAACGTTAGAGAACATAGACAGCTTGTATACATTCTCTAGGCCTAACAATAGAGAATATGGACACTACCCCCTGTTAATTAAAACGCCGAAGCCTAGATCAGGCAACGCCAAGTGTGATGGCTAAATATAAAGTGCACGCAGAGATAATATTTTTAGGTATTGTATGACGACACCACTGCGGAGAAGAAATAATGCTTACCGAGTTACACCGTCTTGTTATTGTTATCCAAGCGTCTTTTGACTTACTTGCTCAGACTCAAACTCAAATGATTATGATTATGAGAGATGAACAAGACTACTTTTGTGCAAACAATGTCAGAAACAATTGTTATTTGTTTTAGTAAGTGTATAACGACACTTGCAACACAATAAGGTCATATAAGTGCCGAAGATTTGAGGTGTTACAAGAGAGTAACGAACGCAAAAAAGAAGGAGAGGAGATAAAGACGATAGATGTTTGATAGGAAAGAAGAAGCAAACCACACCAGAGCAAACCCACAACAATTGTTAGATCTAGATATCTAGATCTAGATCTACCCAATATTGATCAGAATAAGACAACGTCATAAAAAAATGAGTAAAATCCTTGGAGGTTTATCAAGAAACTGAGAAAGCTTCCTCGAAACAGACAGAACTACAATATTATTATGTAGAAACGATGGCTACTAGTACTGCCATTTCAAATAGCATGGGAGCTAACCAGAATTCGGCATTTCAAATAGCACAGGAGCTATTCAGAACGCAGTGTCGCAAATAGCGCCTGCCTAGGGTTTAGCCACTAAAGTTTAGGCTTGGGGTAGGGTTAGGTCTCTTCTTTATTGTGTTTGTTGGGGTGGTTGCTCGTTACAGAAGTCCTTCCATCTTAAGTAATGTGAGGTAATGGACAATTTTAAAATTTGTGAATCAGTGTCACCCATACTTTGCACAGCTGTTTGTATCAATTTGTCTTAACTTAATCATATTTTTCCACAATAAATGAGACTAGATCTAGATTAAAAAACTTTTCTTCGTAAATTTATATTTATAAGATACTGTAAATCTCCGCCACGCTGGAAAATGGGATTGTTCACAGCCCTTCTAGCACACATTTTGTTTACTTGGCCTACATCACAGCTCACCATTGACACTTTTTAATGGCAAAACTTGTTGCAAGAAATCAGTTTTATAGTGAACGAAGTTTTTGCACTAAAGGTTCTCAAAACATGCATTCAGTAAGCATAATGTCGCAATTAGAAAAAAAATGACAGACTTGCTTTTAAAAGCAATAGTGCCCCCTGTAAACCTTTCAAAATCTGTAGAAATCACCCACTAAGATATTTTATTAGTATTTATTAATTTATGTTCCATCTAGATCACTACGATCAGGCGATCAGTATCTTTTAAGAGTTCTTAGAAAAGGGGGTAGAAAATTAGCTGAAAGATCGTTTGCCCACCTTGCTCCATCAGTTTGGAACTCTCTTCCCCAATCCTTGAGACATACAACATCTGAGTCTAAATTTTAAAAATCTTTAAAGACACATTTAATGACATCATTTTTATATTAGTAGATTCATGTTAAGTACAACGTTATGTAAATGACTATGTATCCATTTATGTATTTAGTGAATTGCATTGTGTATATTGTTTTATTATATATGTGCTCTTTTCGTGACGATGTGTAAGCGTGCGCGTGTGCTAAGCAAGTTGATGTGTGTGTGTGCATGCGTGTGTGTGTGTGTGTGTGTTTGACGTACATGTGTGCACATGTGTGCGTGTGTGTGTGTATGAGTGTGTATGTGCGTGTGTGTGTCGCGTGCGTGAATATTGTTCGTACATGCATTTATGTAAAGCGCCTAGAGCTGTGTTTACACGGGAGTGGGCGCTATAGAAATGATCTTCATTATTATTATTATTATTAATTTTCTAGAATACAGCTTGCAGGTGTTTACAAAAATCTTGGTCAGTTATGACAAATTGATACAAGTTATTGTGCAAAAGTTGGAGAACCCATTTTCAATAGTTGAAGAGATATTTGACTATAAGTTGCGCCGTGAAATTTTTACAGCACGATAATTAGTCCTCATTTTTGGAACTCTTAGGCTGACTGATCTTATCAAAATATTGGTCAGTAAAATTAATTTGATGGACTAGCCAAAGTGAAAAAGTCTCTCTTCTTTTTTCGGCTGTTGCTGCAAGTAAGAAGAAGTTTGAGTCCCTGTTGTTTATTTTTAAAAAACAACCTTTCGTTATAATGAGCATAGTGATCTTCATAATATTATGTTTTTAGAGTTACCATTTTTCTTTTAACGCTTTTTTTTTACAGTAACCCTGGGAAATGTTGAAGATTGTGGACAGTTTGTGGATATGAAGGCTCAGAAGAAGTACAGTCTCACCATGAACCTCACGTCTTCAATTTCAATTTGCGGAACTGTCCCAAGCTCCGATGGTCCAATGGGATTTGAATGTCAAATAACTTTCAACTATGAGGACGTTTTCTCTCGAACAGGGAACCGGCTATGTGTGGATGTACAAGGGATTCCGTCATCTTTTGGAAATAGGACACAGCTGCGGCTTGTTGTCGGTGACAATTTGAAGGTATACTTTAAGGGTGGTGTAAAGTTTTAGTGGGTGAAATAGAAAAAAAGCATACACGGTTCTGTGCTCATGAACTGACTTCAGTTTACAATCAGTGCGTTGTATATTCATTTTGAATAATTGTTATGGCTTAAAAGGTTGAGTTTTAGTCAATTTCTGTGTCCATGTCTGGGTTGTGAAGGTTTTCGTCTCTGACAAATGTAATATGGAGGAATTTATTAAGGGAGGAAGCAAGGAGATTCCGTTGTGAAAGGATCTCATCTTGAATAGGGTTCCGGCATGTCAGATTCAACTGTACCTGTTGAGTCACAATTTTACTTTGAAAGGAGAAGTATGGTAAGGAGAAGGCTGTAGGCACTGCTACCATTTCCAGTAGTTCAAAGATTTCAAAACTTAACAAGTGTTACCAATTAATAAAGGGTGACCGTATTTGGGTATATATAATGTAGCCCAAATAAACACTCTCCTTATAGGGACTATATATAGCCGAAATTTAGGTAACCCCCCCAGGTAACCTTATTAGGGCTATACTCACTGACATAACCAAGCATCCCTCCTAGACCTACTAAATGCCAAATGCAGTGAAGTCAATCGAATGAACAGCAGTCTTCACACTAGAGACTTGGATGTCCATTTGAAAATATAAATGAGAAGCAGAAGAAGATACAAATGATAACTTTTCACTTGCCACACACTTGCTTTGCAATGAGCTGTCCAGTTTCTCCACTCCTCAGAAGAGTGATCAATGTCATTGTGTCAAATGAGAGTAATGGCAGCTTGTTCTGATGCTGTCTGCTTGGGTGCTGGCACATTTGATGATGGTGAAGGTGGTTAGAGTTTTGTCCTTTCATATCTCTGATCCAGTGGCCAGTTTGAGTCCTTTGGCCTGTAGATATGGCAAAGAATTTTACAGGTTTTTATGAGCTGCAGTTTGTCGTTGCAAAAGCTTTTCCTGACATCAAGGAAGGCAGGTAAGTAGGCGGGGCAAGTAAAGAGTAGGTTTGGGACCATTTCATCCTGTCAGTCACACAGTGGGCAAGGGGGGGGTTGCTATCCTCATGGTCCAGTTCAGTAAGAATTCAGTGTTGTGTTCAAAGGCGAAAGATAAATTTAAAAAACCTGTTCTCTTCTACGCAGGGAATTTAGTGCATCTTTTTGAAATGGTTTAAAAATGTTCTAAGTGGTGGCAGATTGTTGCTGTAGGGATTTTTCTTTCATTGATTTCAGGGAGTTAGGTTTTTGTGTGTGTTTGTGTGTTTTCTTTAGCTTGCTCTTCTTCTTTTGCAGACTGTGAACAGCTCTAGCCTACTGAAACCAAAATCAGAACCCTACTACGTATGTGCCAGTCCAACAAGCAAAATCATTTCCCTGTCACTGCTTGTGAGGAAGTCGGTGCCCATGTGCAGGACTGGCCTATATGGGGCTCCCTCCATCACGCAAACTCTGGTGGGTAACCCTGTCAGAATGGGGACAGTGACCCTGAGGGAGGATGTTCCGTCTTGTGAGTTGTTTTGCTTTTTATTTGCTTTTTTTATGTGGTTTGGATCGTAAGTTGTTGAGTCAGAGCTTATGATGAGCCCGATTGATAAAAGCTGCATTTTTCTACCTTGTGGAGAATATGTTCTCATGATTTAGTAAGTTTTTGCTAGCTTTAAGCATTTAGCTTTGACTTCGGAGTCAGGTTTAACATGATTTTTTTTTTTCAAGTTTTATGTGAACTTTGTAGTGGTATAGATTGTAACGAATAATGTCAAATATATATGTAACTACATCATAAAATTAATCTTTTTTCCACATTTTGGCCTCGCGTAACTATTCTTAATCGATGAAAGGTGGAGAAAATGAGGACAACAGTTTTTATGTAGCTTTCTGTTGTGCAAACTCAAAATGATTTAAACCAAAAAATCAAGGAAGCTGCAGTTTTGCGAAAGTGTTATGCAAAGTTTACAAGGGGACTCTTGTTTCTACCTCAAAGACAGCCTGATATTTATTTTTGGCTAAAATTAGGTCAAATTCTATCAAATTGTATACACTGAATTGATTATGCACAAAACTTCCATATGAACAAAGAATGCAAAAGATAAAAATATAGTATTTCAATGCCAACTATGGTTATAGTCCCAATATCTAAACTGAGCAGTGAGCAAAAGAATGCTCATTTTGTAGTACTGTCTTACATAACAACTGCAGTAATAGTAAGTGTTGTTACTGTAATAGTAGCTTTGATAGCCAAAGAATTTTGGGGTAAATTTGTGTTTTGTCCTAAGTTTGTGTTTTGCTCTCCTTGCCATTATCATTATCATTTCCTCGCCACCCCTCCAACACCCCACGCATGCACAAACACAGACACACATCCACACACACACACATGCGCGTGCGCGCGCGCACATACACACACACACACACACATGCACACACACACACTGATGTGTATGTGGAAGAGGGGGTCGGCTACACTTGTTTTTAATTTGAAGTACCACTCCCTACTTACAGATGATCTACTTGAAGAGCATTGTGGTCAATCATACCTTATTCATGGTGATCACTACTTCATCAAGTTTGACCAGAGCCGGTTTTCTCTAAAGCAATGCCAGGGCAACGTGACACACGCGTTGGGCTACTCCAAGAGCCAAGGTTGTCTTCAGCTGCAATACCTTAGTCAAAATTACGGATGTGATGTCTCCATATCCCTGGGCCAGAAGATTGGTAACTGGATACGGTTCACTGTGCCTCAAGGCGGACGGCTGCGATACCCTTCTCTACCTTTGTGCGGCACATTTTTCCACACCGAGGGTGATGTCTTGCTTACAATAAAGAAGAATGGTTCCCCTTGTGACGGACAGTTTGTGATAGGAGTAAACTTCACTGAAGTGGAAGATGGTGGTAAGTGTGCACGACATAAACTGACCCCTTTAATTAATGTCCTGATATATGCTTATAGTTTTATATACGCTCTTGCTTACTGACATTATATATGGTTGGTATATATTATATATATATAGTCTATATATATATATATATGTATATGAAGGGCTCACAGCACAAGGGAAAAACCAGCGACGTCAGGTTTTTGCAATTCCAAGACAATTGAAAAACAAACTTTAAAGACTTGTAACTCTTTTTCTGCTACAATGATCTCTACACTGTTTACATTGACTTCAAGTATGACCATTTGTGTTGACAATGAGAAATTTTCACAGTCTTCATGTTATGGGTGTTTAGGTGAGAGCAAAATAGAAAAATTATGTTGCAAACTGACAGCTCTGGTTTTACCCTTATAAGCTGTTGGCAAGGTCTCCATCTTCTATGAAGTCAATGAATTTTGAGCTTCTTTACTCATTTGTGAATACAAACAAAACTAAATGATCCAAACTATAAAATTGCGCACCATTTTGTAATATTTACTATGTTTTTAAAAAATTTAAACTTTATTTAATATTCATTTTTGGATGGCAATTCTGAGTCATCAGACTCTTGTGTGGCACTTTGTCCTCCAGCACGGGCAATTCAGAGAAAAGCTGTCGGGCCAGAACACCTTCAAGACCTTTATGTCTGCATATTTGGCAGCTTTGATGGTCAGCAGGCTCTTAAAGAGGGGTTTCAGGGGCTGGAATCTTGCAACGCTCTTCTTTTCCACCGGCTTCAAAATGATTGCTGTGTCAAACGGACCATTCCAGTTCTCTCTATACTGCATTTGCTGTGGATGGGCCTGTGAGATACAGATTTCAAGCATAGGTCGAGTGGGTATTAGGCAGGAGACACGGTAGTACAGTTTAAGATTCTCTGACACATTCTGGAATACGGCTTGTGTCATCCCCACCATCTGGAGCAACGAGGGTTTCTGAAAGGCTGTCTTGAATAGCTCCACCCAACTGGCTGGCATACCAACAGTGACCTTCTCATTCACCAATGCCATGTCTCTGTCGCTTTCCTTGTAGCTGTGTCCTCTCACTGGAAACAAAATTTTCACTTTTCCGTACCTTTCCTGGTGGACAACAACATGATGGAGAAACCAGATCACCGTCCAGTTCTTGTTTTGGCCTGGGCACAAGTCACATCAACTGGCAGAGTGTGTAGAAAAGAAAGTAACGTAGCTACATGCTGACCACATCTTCTTCACCTTTTTTGCTGACTGTCTCGTAACAGTTCAGGTGTACTGTTTCATAACTTAGCGAGAAGATTTTAAAGAAAAGAGATATCAGCCTACGATTGTACAAGTCGTTTGCTGAGATGTTTGGGCAGCCCAAGTTCTTCTCTATGAATGATTTTCTCATTTAGCAGCGCATGTAAGGCCAATGCAGTGGTTCGAGCCTCAGCTCGGTCCGACGTTGTGTCCTTGGGAAAGGTACTTTACATGAATTTCCTATTTGGTTCAGTCCTTTAACTAGAAGATCCCGCCTCTTAAATAACCTAATAGTGTTGACAGGGGTGTTAAACCTATACCATTTCACCATTTTTCACAGAAATATGACCACTGATTGGTCACAAGGGACGCATCAAAGAAAAGTGCGCTTGACATTCCTGGTTTTTCCTTTGTTGACATCCTGTCGTCGCAGGTTCTTCCATTGTGGGCTATACAGTGGAAACCATATAATATAACAGGCCCGTTAACTTTTTTCCTACCAGACCAAAATCCACCACTAGCCCAGGGCTTTTCCCTGACCTATTTTTACACCCCTACCCCACCAAAGGAAAGTGTCGAAACACCCAACAAAACACACATAAGCCATATCATATGGCCCATCAAACTGAAGGTTCAAAAATTATCTATGAGATGGTGATGCAATGTTGAAGATTTATTCCAATTATATTAGTTTGGGGTTTCTAAAAGTGATTATGCAGTATCGAAGGTGTCATATGAAATCAACAATTTTCCAGCGTTGAAAGGTCATATCTAAAAACGTACAAAAATGGCATCATTCAAACTTCCCAGGAAGGTTCCCTCAAATAATGCAAAGAAATGCTGAAAGTTATGTATGTGTACCTAATATATGAGACATATACTGAAGTCAGGGGAGCGCATTTTTTCTCATTTTTACGTTTCGAAGGGGACAACAACAAAAAAGTGCTGAAATGACTAAAAAATCGTCTGTCAGTGCTATATTTTCTTCTGTATCTGCTAACAGGAAGTCTATTCTATTATTTTGAAAGCGTGGATCGGCCGAGAATTTTGTGTCTTTTCATTACTGGATTGGAATAGATAGCGACCCACTCGAGCTGTATTTTGCGGCTCTCGGTCCAGCGAGGCCACATCCGCGAGCCGCAAAATGTGGCTCGCAGTAGGGAACGTGTTAATAAGAGGGATCCGGTAATAGCAGGGATTTTTTTTAAATCCCCATTTTTTTCCTACTTTGTCTCTATTAAAAGTTATCTGCAATAACAGGGCCTCATCGGAGCCCAATCGGTTATAGCAGGGACAAAGGCTCGTTAACAATGTGTAAAAAGTAAGAGAGAGAGTAACGCAGTGATGGAGCAAGCACCCGCAAGCCACACCACGCCACTGCAAGCACACAAGAGAGAGGGCTGCGGTGTGTTGCAGACTTCGATCTAGCCGTAAGCCAAGCTACACGCACGCGTAATGTATCCCGCGCAGTGTACTTGCGGCAAGGGAAACTACCCATGAATAAATACAGCTGGATAAATCCACAAATGCTACTTCCCCTGCATTTCTGATGTAACAGTAATCTGATATAACAGAACTTTTTCTGTGGTCCCACCATCCTTGTTATGCCAGGTTTCCACTGTATTTTCGAACTCTCACAGAGACTGGAAGCGCTCGTTTTTCCATATGTGACTTAGACGGAGTAAAGCAGACCCAGCCAGGCATCATGCTTGGACAATAACCCAGAAAATCAAAAAAATCTGACATTGCTTGTTTTTCCTTTGTGCCCTTATATATATATATATATATATATATATATATATATATACAGTCAAACCTGCCCTGACGGCCACCTCTATAAGACGGCCACTTTCCATTTCCCCCCTTGTGTTGTTTCTATATAATTTAACTGTGTAAAACGGGCACCTGTCCAACGCAGCCGCGGCCACCATATTTTAACACACAACCCCTATCACACAAAGCAATAACACCTGTCTTAGACGGCCACCTCAGTGACTCCATTACGTTTTGTCATAAATTGTGCATTGGCCCCTGGCGTTGTAGGCGAGCCGTCATAATTCAATCACCTGTCATTGTTGTTAGGTAGTCCCTTCAACCGATCATGTTGCGTAGGCCCCTCCCACTGTTGACCAATAGCTACCAATTTACAGCTGCTGGTGAGGTAAGCATGTGATCCCTCAAAACCCATAAGCCCCGCCCAGAACTCATACTCAAATCGTAAGTGAGATGAGTGGTCACTGTTTACCCAGTGTGTAACAGTAACAAAGGACGTCAACAAGAACTTGTGACAGAAGCGTCGCTCGTTCTCCGAGTGGTGGCGACCCATGTGTTTGTTTTAACATGGCACTCGGTCTTCCTCGTCTGATACATTTCGTTTTATTGTCACCCTTGTGCAAAATCAGCAACAAAATAAAAATTACAAACAAAATACAAACCACCACCACCAACAACAAAAACAGCAACAATGCGGCTACTTTCGATAGGGACCTCAGATGGGAATGGTTCATTTTCTTCATCTTGATCAGTCCTGCCTAAGATGGCCACCTGTCTTATACGGCCACTTTTCTCCTTGACAATGGGTGGCCGTCTTACACAGGTTTGACTGTATATATATATATGTTTATGTGTGTGTGTGAATGTAAATACAGGGTGATCCATAAAAAACTGTACAACTTTTTTTGTTTATATTTTCCTCCACACTGAAGTTTTGCTTTTCAAATTTGAACACAACATTTGGAAGTCAAAAGGAATTTGTCTGATATTCGTTTTAGATACATCCACAGAATAGTTTTGGTCTACATAGCATGTAAAAAAAACAACCCCATTTTCAACGATGTCCCCATTTTTGTAGCATGGCGCACTAGTTCGCATTAGGCCTACCACTAAAAATCCCAAAGATCGCGCCATATTCAAGCTTCAGTAGTCTAACAGGCCAACAAAAGTTTGCCAATAGTCTTTCTCAAGTTTCTTTTGCCTGCTGAGATCATGGTTAAGCAGAGAGCTTTTTGTTTTGAACATTTCCTCACCACCTACTCATTTCGCAAGTTTCGCACAAGGAACAGAAATTATGTTATAGCGCCCTTAAGGCCTTCTTCGATGTCAAGGGTGAAAATGGTCCATTAGTTAGGACCTGTAGAGAATCAGAACTAAAAATTCCCAGACAAAATGACCACTTCAGGTCAAACACACACTGTTCGCACCCCTTTAAATGTCACCAGGGTGCAGAATTCAGTAGATGAGCCCCATGAGACGTCTGTCCATAGATGATGTCTGCACCAATGACTTTACCCCATCTCAATGGTCTTCATTCTCAAGGCAGATCTTCATCTACGACTGTCCCATTTTCCCGTTCGCGAAGCTATCAGAGGATAGCAATGTGTTCATGATTCCTCGATCGTCTTGAAAAGCGTGAACATATCTTCTATGACATTTGGTTCCTTGGCAAAGCCCATATTCACCTTTCAGGTTATATCAACTCCACAAATGCTGTCTATTTGGACAACCTCATGCCGCCCTATTGTCTCGAGAAACAGCTCGATACTGTAAGGTGTATAGTGTGTGTGGCTTTGAGTACTCATGTTTGAGTGGATCTTTGTGTTTAGCCTCCACAGAACATTACGAACGACGCGTTAAAATGTGTCGAGTCCAAAGAAGGACATATAGACCATTGGTTCTCGAAATTCCAGAATTTATAAAATATGTTTTTTAACTCTGTAGGAGAAAAGAAATATTGTTTAAAGGTTACAGGGATGAAAAGATTAGATTTTAAAAAGAAAAGGAAAGGAAATAACAAACCATTCGTTTTATGACTTTCCTTACAAGCTCATGTAGACACTGAGGCTAGGTGCCCGGTTATCGTGTACGTATACACACAATAAAATAATGTAAAACGCCTTAAGCTGCGTTCACACGGGAGTGGTCGCTATAGAAATGACCTACATTATTATTACTATTAAATGGAGAGAAAAAATTTGCTGTATTTTACGATTTGACGAGTTAAAACAACACCATACTGGTTTTAAAAAATAGAATATCTGAAATACATCTAAATACAGATTACCGGTGTATCGAAGGTTTCAAGAGAAAAATAGAATAGGGTCAGAATTGATTGGAGCATAAGCTAATTTTGCATTTAGAGGTTGTTCGAATCTCCCTTCAATTTTTTTTGTTTTTATAGACTAAACCTCATACTACACTTCTAGATCTTCGCATAAACCAAGTACCCGGTATGTACTAAATTTGGTCAAATTTTATGCCTTCATTTAAAAGTTATTACGAAAACCGAGGGTTCAGTTATTTTGGGTCATGCTGTATTATATTATATTTGGTCGATAACTTTATTGTTAACGTACTCGTGTGTTGTTACTAGTAGATGTTAATAAATTTGTATTGTGGGTCATGATTTTTTTAAAGGCTGTTCTGCTTTTATGCTACCGGTACTCAAATTGTCATGTTTTTTTAACTAAAAATGTTGAGTCCATATTAATGCACCTGGGATGGGAAGGGTGCAATTTTTTCCGATTTTTAGGCTGTTAACCTTTCAATTTTTTGCAATTTTTCTATTTCAAGTCTTTTAAATTTGTGCATTTTGCATTTGTAGGTGGTTTTTATTAAAGCCATTTCCGTTTTCCAAATGAGTTTCTTCTTTGTGAATTTTATGTCGAACAAATTCCTTTTAGATGAATTATATCTGTTCCAAATTACCTCTTTCGAGTACAAATTTTGTGTGAGATATTCAGAAAAAAAGTTGTACAGTTTTTTTTGGATCACCCTGTATCTGTATGGGAGTGTATGATACAGATATTTGTATGTGTGTGTGTATGTGGAGCAAGGGGATAGCACTCAGTGTGTCGCCATGTCAAATGTGACTGTATATCTGAGTGTTCTGTGTAATCAGGTTCACAAAGAATATCAGGCTGCTCCAGCTTTGAAACGAATGCCCTGTAGATCTATATATTATTTTCTTGTCTTTGACTGTGACCATTCTCTCCCTCCCCGCCCCCCCCCCCCCCCCCCCCTCCCCCATTGGGTGTCATTGTCAGGTGGCAGTAAATTGGGGAAAGAAGTACATTGTGTCGCTTGTGTGTGATAAAGTATTTAAATGTCTACTTGATCTTGAGCACTTTATTCAGTACTTACTTGACTTACTGTGCACATAGGCCTCCACTCGCAGAGCGGCCACTGCGTGGGTTGCTATGACGCCATGCGCAATGATAGAGACTTTTAACTTAATTTAACAGTGAGGGAGCTTGAGTAGACTTCAATGTTTTTACAACCGCTCATCGTCATTCTTCCAGCAATACTATTTTAATTGTGTGTGTGTGTGTGTGTGTGGGTGTTTGACGGTTGCTCTAGTGTGGTTTGTTCCTTTTTTTCCCATCAAACATCTATCGTCCTTATCTCTCCTCCTCCTTTTTCGTATTTGTTACTGATATCTTTGTAATACCTCTAATCTTCAGCACTTATATGACCTTATAGCGTTGCAAGTGCTATAAAACTCTAATTAAAACTAAATCATGTATGTTTTTTGTTAGATAATGACAAGAAGGACGATGGCAAGGACGATCTCCGTCACCTGTACATGGCGGTGTTCATCACCCTCATCGCTGTGTGTCTCCTCATCCTGGGACTCACCTGCGTTTGCTGTCTCAGAATGCGAAACAAGAGAGCCAGACAAGCAGCTCGACGACTGCGGAGCAGAACAAGTGAGTCTTTTTCTTTTAGTTTTAATTAGAGTTTTACGGCATTTGCAACACAATTAGTTTATTTAAGTGCAAAAGATTTGAGGTGTTACAATAGCATAACAAGCACAAAAAAGATGGAGGAGAGATAAGGACAATAGATGTTGGATATGAAAGAAGGAGCAAACCACACCTCAGTAATTGCCAACCACCCAGTCTTTTTCTGCCTAGCTCACAATTACTAACAGATCACTCCACAGTTTGTCAAACGTGATTGTTGTTGATGAGATGGTGTTTGTTTTTACAGCCAGTGCTTTTTGTTTTCCACTGTACTTGAATCCTTGGCTAATAGTAAAAGTACTTTGACTGTAAAATACAGCTTATCAAATTTTCATCTCCACTACTACATTGAACAAGATGAGATGCACAACTTTTTCTGCATTTATCATAACAAAAATGTTGGAAATGTAGTAAGACTAATAATGAAATTATGTAAGCAGCATTTACCACACAAAGGTAGTGTTAGAAAGGTGTATGCTGATGATTAATTTATGAGAGCTATTACTCCTGGAGACAGATGTTCACATCAAACTGCTATTGACCTCTTAGAGTATTGTGAAAGATTTCCAGGTTATGTATTATGACTGCGGCTGATAAGGACCATTGCATCTTGCGCATTTATGGAAATTTCTTTTAGTCATTTTCTTTTTTAAGGCTTGTGCAAATATTGCTTTAGGGTGAGTTTAAATTAGTCTGTTAAAATAGCTATTTTGCGGACATGGCCTCCTTTTGACCAACACCATGGATGTGTAGGAACAATTGAGGCAGTTCTCTGATTACTTTCAGTGGTCTTGAAGATCGTTTGACTTCTCTTTCTTGCAGGTGCCAATGCAAGTGACAACGAGGGATTCCAAACAACAGTCCCGTATGATCCGTCTTTGTCTGCTGTTTTTTGGAATCCTGATAACCCTGGCCAAGTCTTTGGACTGCCAACATATGAAGAAGTCATAGGACAGAATTCAGGGGTGAATCCATCCTCAGATGGCAACAAAGACGACTTGCCGCCAACCTATGAGTCTTTGTATGTCTCAGACTCCTAGAGGTCAACAACACAATGTTGCATAAGAGCTTGATGGAATGTTTAGAAAGGAATAGAGATATTATATTTGTATTTTCCAAAGCCAATCTTTAACTTTATGACTTTTTGAGTCTGGGGTATGATTTTGGTGGATATTTCCATACTCCAGGGAGTGTTTGATTTTCCAAACATTCCTTGGTGTTGAAAAACAGATTGTGTTATGTTTAATCGACAAAATGAACATATGTTTTATAGTTTTTTCTGATACATTCTTGAAATTTTGCAAGATTCCAGTGTGAGGTCAGAAACAATATGGATTTGAGTCCTTCTGTACATTCGCAGTGTTGTGACTTGAAGCTGCATTTTTATCAAATTGTCTTGAATGCACACTGTTAATTCTGTTTTATGCAGTTACTACAGATGATCACATTTTATGATTCTACCTTCCACTAAGATGAGTTTGCATCTTTCTGTTTTGCAACTTTGATTTAATGAATGAGGAAGACCAATCGGATATACCTTCCATGCTGCCTCATAGATTTATGTAGTTTACATTAATTGTGGACCTTCATGGGAAAGAAGAAAAGCAAGCTCCTTACTACAAGTCTAACTGCTCCATATTCAGGAAATTTATTGAAGATTGAAGGTTCACGTGTATGCTTAGAAGAGGGCATGACTATCACCTCTGACCATGAGAAAGAGTGAGAGACAGGTATAAAAGGTTGTGAGTAGGGGTCCCTCTTGCTTGTTGCATAGTTTAACTCTTTATCTCCGGCAAGCCGCTCCCAGCTGCCCGCTGTCAGCACCGCTGTGCCGGTGAGCCGCTGACAGCGGCTCGGCCACGTTCTCTTATGTCGACTTCGTCATCAAATTGCTTTTCGGCAGTTTCCAAAGACAGGTCTCTTTTACCGTGAGTTCATTCATTAGATGAAAAACTATCAAAATAGGTTCACTTGTTTTAATTTAATGACCAATTTAGTGACATATGTCACTTTTGCTTTTACATTTCGTATAGAAAAAGGGCCCAGGCATAGTGAATTTACCCCTCTCAGAGGTAGAGAGTAAAGCTTCCCGGAGCAATTACACACTTCTGATTTCAACCTTCAGTTAACTTTTCAGTGCCCTTGCTCAAATTCACAGGTTGACCGTTTGACCTACTCTGCTGTGCCCATTGATTTGTCTTTATTTGTAAAAGGAAAGGATGAGATGTTTCTGAAGAGTCAGTCAGTGTAGTCACTGTTTTATGAGTCTTTCATTACTGTATGTTACCTTTTTTTTGTCAGTTTTGTTTGCTTCTACTATGTTACTTAAAAATTAAGAGATGGAACACTATCTTTTATGCTGGACTGTTTTTGTGGACCTTTATTCAAACTTGATCATCTGCATCATATGAAAATGAGGAAATTATTTACATACAGTAAAATTTATTGGTTGGATTGTAAAAAATGTCCTATTGCTAAATGGCCCTGATTGGAGCTGAAGGTTGAATTTGGTACATTACGGTTTTAACTCTTGCCTCACATTCATTTTTCCACACACTGATTTTTTTAACAGGGTGAAGAGCTATGAGATAATATTCTTTTCATACTAGAATACCACGAAAATGTTTAAACAACAGGGTGGAGTCTGACTGGCCAACAGAATGCAAAGTAGGGAATGTAGAGGGTCATGTTTAGAAAAGTTATTTGGATAAACAATTTCATGCACAAGGCCTTTCAGTCAGTGAGTCATCAGAGCTATGCAATGGGTAGTTTTGGAGCATTTTTGTGTTTGAAATCAAAGATATATGCTGTTTTTCCTTGTGTTCCTGTGACTCTGATTCTTGTCACTCTCATGTTTGATGATGCTGTAATGTTATGTAATCATTCCCGGTTTATACAGGCTTTTATTCTTGAAACGAAAGTTCTACCTGTGATCTTCGCATATAAATTTCAAAACAACAACGTATGCTTATGAAATATGTGCATTTAAAAAGCTTGTTAGAAAACGCATTGGGGAAACTGCTTGGCTCATTGTTCTCCTGGTTTTGTTTTTCTTCTCCCTGCCACTGCGTTGGGCATGTTACACGCTTACAGTTGGAACGAAACTGTTCAACTGTTCTACCTCAAGATGATCCTCCATCCTCTGATATATTCTGCAGGGTTATTTCGAGATAACTTCAGCAAAACGATGTCATAATTTATTTTTTTTTCATTTAAATAAAGTAGCCGATGAAATAAGTGTTGAAAGCACATAGTTGGCTAATTTTGATGCATGTACACAAATTTAAAATTGGAATTTATTTTCTAGATTATGTGAATACTTTATTACAGACTCTGTAATTCCATGAGTTGTCAGGTTATTCTGCAAATCATCAACTTTGAGTCCAGCCTTAGGTCTAGAGCAGACAATATCGGTTTAAAAATAATTGAGTGTAGTACTGCAAACCTCATGTTTGTAAATTACTTGTTTCATGAGACTATTGATTCAAGTCGTGGATGTAGGCTTACTTCTAATAGTTTGCACACTGAGTATGAATAGTTAACTTGGCAGGAGCATGCCATGCCGCAGGGAATTTATTTCATATTGCCAGTCATTCTCTCTTTTTGCCATTTGTATCATAACAGCCAGGGGCTGACAGATCTGCCGTAAGCTGACAAAACGCCTTTTTAAATATTTTTGGCGCTAACATTTTTTATTTGCTAAATCGAAAGCCTGATCATTTCCCTTACTTGTGTAAAAAAATCAAAGTGAGACTGTGACTAGTTTTTTAATAAATTAGAATTCAAATTTCGGAAGAACGCCTTTTTTAAATGGTTACACTCACAAAAAGCCTCTTTATCTCAAAACTGCTCTGAATTTTTATTTTAAGACGTTTTGTCTGCTAAGGCAGAGATCTGGTGATGTCTTCTGAATGAGTAAATTTCTAAAATTTCGTTACATACATCAGACCTGCCAGTCACTCTATGACCAAAAATTGGAGTTTACCTCAGAATCCTCAGTGCTGCCAAAAAGTAAAGGGTTTTGGAAAAAAATTTGGAAGTATCCAGAATCCCAGTAGATTACTATGATTATGTTACAAACCGATTGTGGCAAATAAACATGTATTGCAAACACACATAAATAAAGGTAAATAGAAATGTATATTTTTACATTGTTTACAATCATTTGCGCAAATACATACAAATAATTGATATAGAAAGGTGTATTTTCAATGCCTCTACGATATGTCGCAAAAGACCCAAGGGAAATGGAATTTAAGGGAAAAAATTGTATTTTATGGAAAATTGATCAGGGTTTTTCGACGGGCAACAAAAAATCAGAGATCTTCGGTTTAATCAGAGTACATTGTACTAGGAAGTTCTTTATACATGTATGTTGTTATGGTATGAGCCACCATTAAAACGTGTAAATAAAGAACACAATACAGCAAAAGAATTATAAAATTTATGTTTCCGCCCTGCCTCAAATTTTCAGACCTTTTGTGAGGGAGGACTGGATGACATGTATATTTTCCGATATCAAAGAATGTTTTCGGTCCACAGGATTGCACCATTCTAATCTGACACGTATGGACTAGTGTGGTTTTGTTGTTGCGATTTACCTGTATATTTAAGAATATTAAAATGTATATTTCAGAATATTAAAATGTATATTTAAGATTTATGTTACACCGTGAATGCTGAATCATACATGAATGATTTTGTAGATTTAACAGTAAATCGTGATATTTGCATGTAAATATTTTAATTTATACTGTTGATTATTGTAGGCCTTCGCTCTAATAATGCATTCCCTTGTTGTGTTTTAATTTTTTAAAACATGTATACATTCATACATTCCTTCAGAATGCCTTGTCATTGCTAGCCTGGAAAATGACAATATTGTCATAGAATTACAAAGTACTCTGAGACCAAATTGTTTTTCATCTAGAAAATGTTAATATTTTTCTCTGTGTGTGCAAGTGTGTGTGTGTGTATGTGCATGCGTGAGTACATATGTGTGCGTGCATACCAACTTGAACTACTGTCAGATTCTCATACATTTACAGCTGAAGCTAATGTCGTCACCCACTTGCAGCGTCAAGTTTGTTTGTTTTTTGGATTTTTTTCACTATGCTGAGATGAATTTCACTGTGCCTAAATACCCTTATTCCATCACAAAATGGGTAGATTGCAGTACAAAGTAGGTAGATTGCTCTGATTAAAGTAAAAACTCTTTTTCTGCAGTGTTGTGCCTTGTCTCAGTAGTCTCGGAGTGTTGTCAACTTTTCTGCTACGCATCTGTTATTAGTAAATCTTGTTAATTTCTGAATAATGAAATCTTTTCCGAACAGGGGTTGCAATGAAGTCCACTGTGAACTCTTATAATTTCTATATATATACAGTGTACAGTCTAGCATACACAAAGTGAAATCAACGAAATGCAGAAATCTTTTCGTTATGTATGAATTTCCGTTTGTACATGTTTTAAATACAAAGAATATAATACATGGCATGTATTAGTAAAGATTGGGAACCTGAAAAATCTGTTCGCTGTTTGTGTGTGTTTCAGTATGTGTTTGTTCACTGTGCGCATGCTAGACAGTATAGACATCTATATAATATTATATTTGTTAAAGTTCGTCACTTTGGTCGTCTGAAACTTCCAAACCACTTAACTTTCGAATTTGAAAAAATTAACAGTGAGTCAGAATCATTCAAAGGGTGCACAGTTACATTAAAGAGTCTGAAGTCTCTTCAGTTTCATTTTCTGTTTTTCATTAGTTTCGTTTTGATCTAATCTTGGGACGCCATTGTAAACAAGTGAGGCTTCTTTTCACAAGCAATGTGCACTGCTTTCACAATGACTTGACTATCGATTCTTTTGAGTCCGTTCATTGAACGGGTACCCAGCTAGTATATTTATATGTATGTAAACTCTGCGATCATTTTCAGGTTCTTTTATTTTGCGTGGATCGTTGGCGGTGCTCTGGTGTGGTTTGCTCCTTCTTTCCTATCAAACATCTATTTTCCTGATCTCTCCTTCTTTTTTGTGTTTGTTTCTCTCTTGTAACATCTCTAATCTTCGGCACTTTTATGACCTTATTGTGTTGCAAGTCCTGTAAAACACTCACTAAAACAAACAACTCTTAACTAGAACTTTTATTTTGTGTTTGATATGTGGGGCATCGTGGTGAAGTCAGGCGCATGTCAAAATAATGAAGTCAAAGAGACAGGCAGTTTTCCGTTCGTTGGGCCGTTTTTATAAATTTTGCTCTTTTTATTTCAACAACCTGCACGTCCGTATAAAAACACATTTCTGCGTGGATTTTGCTGTAAAACGTTGATCAAAGGCACAAAAAATTTTGACACTGAAGCTTTGGAAGTCAAGAAACTTTGGAGGTAATTTTCCCGCTGATTTTATCTCTAAAACCAGGGTACCCCACCTCCTTCGATCATGAATGTCTCAAATTTTATTTAAGATGGATGGGTATTTCTGCATCAAAAGTAAGAAAATGAACAAGTTTTAAGATGAACACCGATAACTCTACTCTATAAGAACCAAAAATTGACAAACGCCTGATTCCACCGTGTCATGACGCATATGAGCTTTTGCCAATAGGTGGGTTCCTAAAATGTAGCTCAGAAGGCTGATGATAAAGTTTTTCATATTTCGTTTTTTCTTGAATTTTTCTATCCATGTCTCTCCTCCTACAAAAACATGTATTTACAGGCCAACAGATGGCATGCTATGCTGTGTAAATGGCGTTACATAACATCAAGTCAAATTCTTTCGGGCATAACTATGACTTATTTTTTAGAATTTGAACATTCAAAATTACTTTAACAGTTTTCTTATCGCTTTAATTTTCAAACATAAGCATGAAGAGCACATAAAATGGTGAGGATCAGAGAAAAAAGAAATTCTGAATGCCATTGTGTTTGCATTTGTGTCATCATAATTATGTCGAAAAGAAATGAAAAACTTTCCGTTTTCATATGTTAATTTCTTTTATGAAAATTTGGGCAAACATTGATTCAGATGATTCAATTTGACTCACAATGCATGTTAATGATGAAAAAGTGCCACTTTATTTACATTTTACTATAGATCTCTGCAAAATATCAAATATCTTTCGAACATAACCATATGACACAAATTTTAAAATAACCTAAAAAGTAATTTATGGAACTTATAATTATTTTAATAGTTTTCTCATTGCTTTAATTTTCAAACATAAGCATGAAAAGCATATAAAATGACAGAAAAAAGAAATTCTGAATGTCTTTGTGTTCTCATTTGTGTCATCATAGCTATGTCCGAAAGAAATGAAAAACTGTCCATTTTCATATTTTAATTAATTTTTTTTTACATTTTGGCCGACATAGATTCAGGAGATTCAGTTTGGCTCATAATGCATGCTAGTGCTGAAAAAATGCCACACAATTCACATGTTACTATGACTCTATGCAAAATACCAAATATCTTTCGAACTTAACCACGATGACACATAATGGATAAATGTTTGTGATCATTTTGGAACCTAGAACAATTTACATCAAATTTTCCCCTCCCTCTTGTTGACATCTAGCCAAGCACGTGTGGTCACATCTAGATCTACTACGACTTGACCATTGGAACGCAGTGCGATGTTAATCATTACTTGGTTTAATTGATTTAAATGGGGAGGGGGGACATTTTTCTGACATAACAGCTTTTTTCTAACGTAACATGTTAAGATTTGATGACGACAAAAGAAAACTTAAATGAATTCATCTCATCCATCGTTTTTCTTCTCGCCGTCTTGCATTCCACAACAATACGTTCCTCCACCACTATTATTTCTCGTTTGCTGATTGGTCCTTTCGAGCATAACAAATGATGACAGAGCACGAGGCGTCGCAGGATTTCCGTTTACTGCAAAAATTACGTACAGTCACAGCTTCGGAATCAGTCAGGGCAGAAAGTAAACATTGAATGATATTTTGCTCGTTCCAGGGCCTTAAAATGACCGATAGAAACGAGGTCATGAGGAATTGAACTTGCTTTGCGAAATAACGACACAAGTTATGCTCAAAAATTAAAATCTAGAAGGCTCACAAAGAAAAAACTGCTATAGATATCATTATTTCTGATATAGCACCACAAATAATGTAGTTATAGTAGTAAAAGTGTAGAGGGACGGGTTTCTCAACAAATATTTCAGCGTTGAACTTGACGGCACAAAAGGTACGAACTTGTCACGTCACGTTTTGCATTCTAAAAATACATCGATTTCAGAGATAAAAATATTTGTAAAATTTCCTCTGATGGCCAGACTGTTGTTTTTCTGCTCCAATAGCTGAAACATCATACTAAGCACAACATACAAATTTCAAGGCTGTAGCACCATTTTTATTGGAATAGGAAAGGATTTTGTAAGGTATATGAAGAAACCCCCACCTATATTGACAAAGGCTCATATGATTATAACAGATCTTGCTTTAATTAGATAGATGTTTTGCCCCAGCAAGTTGTTTTTTTGAAAACAGAGTGTGTTATGTTTTCATGATGAGCTGCAATATTTTACAGTTGCAGATTTAAATGAGTTTCCATTTTTGTCCTTTACTAATGCTTTTAATTATACCCAAGTTCTCTTTAATCTTGTACAGGTTTTGTCCGATACACAGTATAGTAAAGTGCAACAATTGCTACTTCCACTTTTGTTAACACCGCTGGTGCATGCTTGGTATCTCACATGGGTATTGAAGCTAGACAAAGTGTTGTTCCTGGTGAGTATGTGAACAGTTTCACGACAAAACACGACATATCCATTTTTCCGGTTCGAAGAAAAATGAAGATTTATTAATTCTTCACCCATTTACTGAATAATCTTTAGCAAACTTTATTTTTAGGGCACACATTATGTAAGGCTGTGTTAATATTTATTGTATGTTGAAGTCTATGTTGGGTTCTTATGCTTTTAATCGATGAGATCTCCTTACATTTTTGAGGAAACATGACATAGGGCCTATCCACATTTTTAAAAAAAAATAGCTCCACTTTCTGCAGTTCTTTAAAGAGGAAAAATCGCATTTTGTGAAAAAGGAAGGTGACTCTGAAATGCCCCGTGTTTCTAGATACAACGGCACAAGCACAAGTTTAATCCAAATTTTTTTAATGGCATCTGTCGTGTTATGTCATGAAACTGTTCATGTGCCCTTTCCAAGGTGTGTGAAGCTGTTTGGTGGGCACACCGTTAGCTCATTTGGTACGGCATCAAGCTGGACTATGGAGAAGATGGCCCTGGTTGTAATCTGCTTTGGGGCATTATGATGATGAACTTGAGATGTTTTGGGGCATTTTATTTTGAAGGCTTTCCACCCATTTGGCTTGATCCTATTGGAGATAGACATTAAATCTGTAGGTCCTGCCTCTTAAATAACCTTACAGAGCTGATTTGGGATTTAAATCTATACAGTTTCGAAACTGTTTTAGTAAATTTCCTGTGGCCATATGAATTATGAAAACTGGATTGTGTTGTGTTCAGTCAATTAACACTTGTCAGAATAAACCTCTGACACCATTTGTTAGAGGATGAAGTGGACAGATGCTACTCACATCACCGGAGAAGTGTTAAGATATAAGAAACGCTGAAAATATGAGGAAAATGTTTATTATATATTGACTTTCTCCGACTATTGATGGATGTCACCAAATTTGCTTTTTTCCCCCTGTGTTGGTTGTTTATTTTTTTCTAAATGTCCACTTGTAGTTGTAAATGTATCCAAATCTTTTCTATTGTACTTGTAAATTATGGATTTTTGTTCTTCTCATTGTTGTCCATGGAAATAATCTTTGAAACTTTGCTTTTACACGTTTTTGTTGCTTACAATTTAAGTGACATTGCTAAAAACATACCTCAAATGTCTTTACAAATTTTGAAGTGTAATTGTTTGCTTTTTATTTCAAAATAGGCCTACTCATTTTTTAAATCTTTTTTAAACATATTTCATAAATGTGTGAAGCGTTAATGTCAATATAATGCATGTTTCATTATATTGTTGATTTACTTAAAATCAGGTGAGAAGATGTGTGTACTATTTGCCTAAATGCCGATATGAAAGGTTTCTATTACATTTTATTCCTTTAATCGACAATCCTCTCAGCAGATAGTAATAGTAATAGGTTCAGTTATTTGTACTTTGGTTTTGAGTTTTTTCCTTGATAAGTACAAAGAATAAAAGAATATAAATAACAGAAATGAATTGGGGATGATATTCATGTTACTACGTGTGGTCTGATTCAGGCAATGCTGTTGTTGCTTCAACGTCTCTTGCTTGGCAAAAAAGAAAAAAGGGAAAAGTGGTCTGCTCTGTTCCTATGCTGTTTGTTGGGTTGGTTTGCTTCTATTCTCTTCAACAGAACTTTTGCAAGTTATGGGGAGGTCAAGGTACATTTTGTTTTGAAGAATTCAAGAATAATGTGATTCAGTGAAGATGATCATGCGTTTGTGTGATTGTACTAGATTTTCATCATATCATGCATATTGGTACCAGAGTTGTGACAACACCACATGCCTATATAGCTACAATATGACTTGCATCATATATATGTCATTTTTCTTATATTTATCATTCCAGGTATCTGTGAGGAGTAGCATATATTATACAGATAGTTGCTAAAAATTTACCTTGTTTAAACGATGTACAAAAATGTTTATGAATTTTCCAGGAATAAAGATAAACCGCCTTATACCTTGCTGTTTTTATTTTTGTGTGTTTGTGGGAGATGGGGGTTCGGGGGAACTCTATAATTTGTGGTCCCTAATTGATATGTCACATTGTGGTAAATAGAAGTACATTTGGGGGCTCTCATGGTCTAGAGGTACGGTGTTAGTCTCCCATTCAATAAGTCCAGAGTTCGAAACCTGACAGTGATTTATGCTTTCACCTCTTTTCCTGCTTTCTATTTATTTCTAATCATGTTCTGCGGTCTACTTTAGTCTCTACTTTCTACCCCCCCCCCCCTTTGCTCCATCCTCAACTCCCGACTCATTTTGCTGCCTTTCTACAGCTACTCCTTGGCTCCTTACTGCTGTCTTACAGCCACACCCCTGATAGTAGGGTAGGTTAGATCTCACGTAGCCTTCTCGGATAGGAGCAAAAATATCTTAGAGGTCCCATGTGCAAGTTGTGCACGTTAAAGATCCCATGGTGGTACTAAATACAAAAATCGACAAAAGGCTTCAGCCGCCACCGGGGCAAAATTTAAAATCAATTCCTACCAATCTGACAAAATGCTTAATGTGTCCCGCGTGCTCATATGACCTTATGCAGTTGCGAGCGCTGTAAAAAAAACAAACCAAAAAAGAGTACATTTGTAGTACGGCACCCTTGCGTTTCTACAGACAAGAATGGTTATGCTCTGTTCTGCACTCTGTTGAACTATCTGGAGTCTCTCAAGATATTGCCTGTAATCACATATTTAATCACTGCTTTCTTTCTTTAATTTGGGAACATCGCCACAGTCAGATTCACCAATAGATGGAGGGCTCGAGAATTTAAATAGACACTCATGAAATCACCAATGAGCATTGTGCACAAGCCTCGAAACTGAAACAGCTTCTCATTGCCACATAAATATCCGGTTCACTCCTTTCGGGACACTCTAAGCAGTCACAAGCAATGGTTTTGTAAGCTAAAAATAAACTGGTACAATCACCCTCAAAACAGTAAGAGGGACTAATTCCTAATGATCTCATGGCTGCTGTGAGAGCTTGGGTTTTTTTTTTAATCAACTTTTCATCGCTCTATGATCGAGTCATGGATATGATTTCGGCTCCTGGCCGCAAAGGCTAGATAAAGATGGCCAAATTTGAAAACAAATTGATAATAGATTTGTAAAACTGTCATCTCTGCTTCTTTGCCTTTTGTTTGTGCATTCGCATCTTATTTTTAAACAATGTCATGAGTAAGACTCCCACTACACGTTCAAATTCAAAAGTCATAATTACATTTTGCCAAGGGAAATTTTAATAAATACAGTATAACACGGATAGGTCGAACACAGAAGACTCGAAATCACGCATCGATTGAACTGTGCCTGCGGTCTCGTTTTGTTTTGCTTTTCTTTATCTTTGTAACAAAATTACGCGAAGCTAGAACACAAACACAGAATAGTCTATCTAATTACAAAGCAACCTCTCTATATATGACAATATCGTCTGGACCAGAAAAAAATATGGGGGGGGGGGGGAGGTGTTAAGTACACCAAGAATGGAACAGTACGACATGTGGACCAGTGAATTTGATTAGTTCCCTTATCCACTAGGGTTTTTTTCAAGCTACTCCAAGGTAGCCCATGCTTTCTCTTTCTTTTTTAAGTTTGTTTATAAACAGAGACATCGAGACAATTTTTTTTTTGTGATTAACAATCAGAGATACTGATAGCAGGTCGCTACAGCTGTCTCTTATACATACCCGACAAACAGGCCTCGAGGGGAGTGAATATCATTACAGTGGAAATCATGATAACAGGCGGGTAATACATGTAACAGGGATCCGTCAATAACAGGGATTTTTTAAGTCCCCGTTTGTTCCTACTCTTTGTCTTTATTAAAAGTCATCGGCAATAACTGAATACCAGGGCTTCATCGGAGCCCAATCAGTTATAGCAAGGAGAAAGGCTCGTTAATAATGTGTAAAATGTGTGAGAGAGAGAGAGAGAGAGAGAGAGAGAGAGAGAGAAAAAGAGAGAGAGGAACGCAGTGATGGAGCAAACCCCAACATGTAATAATTATTACCTTGTCCGAAACCACTGTTCGTGGGTACTTGTGACAAGGGAAACTACCCTTGAATAAATACAGCTGGGCTGGTCCACAAATGCTTACTTCCCTTGCATTTCTGATCTAACAGGGATCTGATATAACAGGACTTTTTCTCTGGTCCCACCATCCCTGTTTTATCAGGTTTCAACTGTAGTTGGCTAGTCACACGTTTTCACTGGTCAGATCGGAAAGCATGTTGGACCAGAAATTTCGTCTTCACTGTCAATTTCAAGTTGCCGATTATCACCATACTGATGTCGCTATACAGTATACATGGTTTTTACTAAAAATTATGTCTTTATAGTGAGTTTTTTATTACTAATGATATATAAGGACAAAATTGGGGTCTGGGCACCATGTCGCTGTACTGAGGATGTCGTTATATCGAAGGTAATTATAGATAGGCCTCACTGTACGCCGCCGTAGAGGTCTAAAGTCAATGTCCTTTGAGTGCACTTGAGTCAAAATTTTAATAATAATACATGTAGTACATGTAATTAAAAAAACAAAAATGGAAATAGGCTAGGTTGGTAAAATATCACCTTCCCCCCTCCACAGAAGTCAAGTAGCTAGCTGTGCTATTTTTAATGTGTTGCTTGACGCACGCATGCACACACACACACACACACACACACACACACACACACACACACACACACACACACGCACACACACACACGCACGCACACAAACATACACACACACACATCATGGAGCACCCCATTTTTCATTTCACCAAGGCTTCAGATTCAACTAGAAACAAAGCATAACAAGAGCAAACACTTCCAGTCTACCCCGCTACTGCTCCTCGTCACTATCACACTCATCGTTGGCCCAGGCAGAGGGAGGTAAATTGGATGGACAACCCGTACCAACAACATAATATGGTTGCTTTTAATTTTAAGGACAAGCGAGCTAACCCCGATTTTGGGGGTTTGACCTGCACCAAAAGTGGGCAATTCCCTACACCTCTATAGAAGTTTGGTTTCATTGGTGAGTATATTTGTTTGGTTATAAAGAAAACTCTCATTGTTTTATAAGGGAACTGAATTAGGGTCCAAAAACTTTACCTTCGATTTTCTCAGACCAATATTTTTCGGGATACCCCCCATGTGCTTAAAAAGCGACCATATTCATTTCTACCGCTATGACTCATCAAAGTAGCAATCTTTCTTGCTCCCCGGTGATTCTCTGACATAGCCGATGCCGTAACACTGTTCACGTATCCCTCGAACTACCGAGGCCGGTCCCGGTTTATTTGAGCTATCCATGTTATACTGTAATAATGAGATATTTTCTCAATTATTTAGGTTCTTGTGAACATATACAATATGCTGTGCCCGTTGGATTATGCCATTGTGCGGCCGCGTTTTTTGGCGTAACCCAATTGATTAGCGCCTCGCCATGTGACTAAAGGGACGTAATCACCGTAATAAGTCAAGATGGTTATTTCCCTTGTTAGAAGATCGTTATGGGTTGGGATTTTGTTCCTTGAGCATGTTCAAATTTTCAATCCATCAAAAGTTGTTCTCATGTCTGCTGATGTTTCGTGTTTGACTGGTGTCCCTAGTTTTAGTAATGTGCCAGCGTCAGAGGTCCAGACGTCCTTTTTTTTTTTTTACATTTTTCTTTCGTATATATACATCTAGATCTAGATCTACAGCTGAAAGTTAAGAAGATTATATTTTTTGGGGTTTTTTTTTTTTCTGACTGATGTGTATTGTTTTCTTTCCAAATACACACCAAATTACTGATACTGATATGTCGTCGGCCTTGTGATAAAACCAACTAACCCACAAAATATCAACAAACTTTTTTTTGGTCCTATCGATAGTAAATTAATTGTCCATTTCATAAGCTCACTCAAAGACAGATCTAAATTTTGTCTAGAAATGTCTTTAAAACATTAGAAATAAAACCGTATAACCCGGCACCCATCGGATTAAAGTTCAAGAAAAACAATTTGGATTTACTTTCAACCAAGAAAAACTAGTACGACATTTGCATTTTGCACCAGCTTCGAGTCAGTCTGGAAACCTCACAGAAACAGAGTATACAGCTCATCAATAATTCTAATTATGAATATGAGGAAAGCTGCGGCTCGAGCAGAGAAGGACAAGGATAAGGAGGCTGCATTGAACCCCGACAAAAAAGTGTGTGTCCTTTGTAAGTAGATCCAGTGCGTCCTCCTGGCACCATCACTGACACCCGACTTATAATAGCCTATTAATTATAAAACAAAACTGGCTGTACATAATTTTACAATTTAGGATCTTGCCACCAGAGACGCCAGATGATGTCTGGGATGAAAGTGAAGGTGGTCTGAGCTCCAACAGTTTTCATCATGTTTGGCTCACTACCTCAGATTGCAAGTGACTTCAACCACTTCATCATCTACAGTGATGTGTACAACTACCAAAACAGAAATGCCACCTTGGAGAGAGCAATGGCCTCGCTGGCCAAAGAGCTTGACATCACAGTTGAGCAGAAATTCTCACCAAGGGCCATACCCAAATGGAGGTGGATTCAGTCCATGGCACTATTAAGCGGTCGCTCCAAAACGCACTGATGTACGTGAACATCATGCTCCAAGCCAGACGCATCCCCAGGTCCTATGAAGTTATGTACCTGGACCACAGCTTTCTCAAAAATTTCGAAAAGGTCGGAGAGTACTAAACGATCCGCCAAGGGAGAAAAGCAGGAGACCCTACCGACACTGACTTGCAGACATCAAAGTACACTCCAGTCTTTAAAATTCAGTACAAGCTGAACTTTGACGATGAATGGCAGGCGCTGTCAGGACCAAGGAAGCAGAACACCCAATGTACGACAGTTACTGCTGGACCTCTCTGCAAAGACAAATTGAAATTAACTGCCAACCAGTATAAAAATCTACAGGAATTGAAGGCTGTCGTACCACAATGCTATCACAATTACTAAGAAACTGTCTCAGTAAGAAGCTTTGAAAGCGATCAAGTCAAATTCGATTATTGTAGAGTCTTTCAAAACAATTGTGAATTGTTATGGTATTGCCTTGTTATAACCCCAGGACACAGAGTAAGACAGACATGCTCTTCTATTGTTGAGAAAAATCAATGAAGTAGTTGAGGTCAAGCCACGCACCTTGAAGAAAGTTGGCGCATTCTTTGATGCTTACAAAGTCTGTTTGTATAATAATGATATTTTATTATGTAACGAACTTCACTCAAACCATTGCTGAGGTAGCTGAGCTTTTGTGTGGCTTTCTGCTTTCATTTCTTTCTTAGTATTACTTTTTCCAGGACTTTGAATGGCCACCCAGTGCCAACAATACCGTGTCAGACACTGTCATAAATTCTAAAGGCCTACTGCTGCTGCTACTGCTACTACTATTGTTGTTGTTGTAGTTGTTTTTGTTGCTGTAGCTGCTCTCCCTTACCCTTCGAACCTCCTGTTCTTTTACTTCAAATGTAATTGATAGACCCATTGCTGTGTTCTGCTTCTTCTACTTCTAGTAAATTTTCAACTTTGTGAATGCTGTTTTTGCCCGAATATACTCCTTAGCGCTGAAATGGCAGCAGCTGATAGTATGTTGGTAGCAATAAAATCGTCCTCCTCCTCTTCTTCTTACTCCTCCTCCTCCTTTTCCTATTTCTCCTTATCCTCCTCCTCCACATCCACCTCTTTTTCTTCTACCCTTCCTCCTCCTCCTCCTCCTTCTTCTTCTGATGATGATGATGATGCATGTAACACAAAAATCACTTCGATTGAAACAACAGATCAAATACGTTACCGGCAAGTGCGGCTTGGCTGCACTCAAAGCCAGCAGTGGCTTCCTGATAAAAACCGGCCAACCCACAAAATTGAGGGCTGGTCGGTTTTATCTGTAAAAATTTGAGGGACATAACCGTCTAACCCACTCAGTTTCATTAAAAGCGATTTTTAAAAGGAAAAAAGATCTACCGCGTTTTGGTAAAGTGTTTTTATGTCTGTGTATAAAGCACTGGTTTATCCTTAGACACCTTTGTTTTGAAATAAAAGTTTTTTCCTTCTCCTGTAAAATTTACCTCGCTGGGGTTAGTCTTTGTTTTATCACAAGGCCGACGATGTTCTGTTTTCAATTTTTCTGTACATAAAACATGAAAATCATGAAAATTCGCGTTAAAAAAGTGCAAAATATGTCGCGAATGGTGTTATGGTAACTTGCATAATTTGGCCTTTTTTTTGTGCATAATTTGGCCATCTAAATTTGCATAATTCTACGGGGACAGAATATGGATTTAGAATTTGTTTTCATTCACAACTCAGTGATGCTGCCTCAATTAGTTTTGTTAAATATGTTCCTATTGCAGGGAAACTTTCTTTGTTAAGCCTGATCAGGCCTTATCTCTAACTGGTTCTTTGTCTCACTTTGATTAACTAGTCGAACAAATCAGCTTTCGCACCTACCTCAAATACATCTTTTCTGTTGCATCATTCTCTTCAGTCTCGAGACAAAATGTTTAGTTTTATCTAGACACATTTTGAAAACAATGTTTATTGTATTTACTTTTTACCTTTCCCAGCCTCTTTGTTTTTGGAAAGATTCAACTATTCGTTTGCCAATTCTGCCATTATCCACTTACGATAATTTTTTTTAAAATCTTTTTTTTTCAGGAAACAAAGCACAAACGTTAATGCACTGCCTTCAGCAGATGTTACCTTTAGTCTATAGAAAAAAAGCTTGCAAAGCTAATTAACTCCATTAAGGTCTCTTGGAAGCAGCCAGTCAGAAGATTTACATAGAAATCTTCTATTGTTTTCCTTTTTTCCCTTTTTTTATAAGGTGCCAAATGAGGTCAATTTAAAGACAAGAAGCACTAAACAAAGTGGAAGGAAAAGAGAAATTCAGATCCCACTCTGGCTAAAAAAAATGTTAATAAGTTATTGACTAAAATAACAACCAACAGCCAGTTTGTATCATTTTTACAATTTACAAGACAAAAGACAATGAATGACATAACAAGCCCCACGTATAACAAAGCATGAAAATGTCAAGTTTATTCAATGTTTAGCATCAGCAGACACAGATGAAAAGAACAGGTTCATCTCAAGGGAACAATGACTGCTGAGGGTGGCTCATGTGGCACAAACAAATTCCAAATCTACAGAAGGGGGTACCAGTAGTCACCACACCCTATGTCAATAGTCTTTGTAGCAAGGTACTTGCCCAAACTTATTCGCAAACATAGTGCAAGTTTCTGAAGCTTGACGCCTGTCACATTTCAAAATGTATTTTATTTAAGTAGATGACAAAATGTGAATTTTCATTTTCGTATAAAAATTTACAGCCTTTTCTTTCTAAGGTTACATTTTGTTTATGTTTTTAGCAAAGAGGAACCCTTGGAGTACTTTTAAAACTGTGAATGATAGACCTCAGAAGAAAACACAACCGTTGTACTCTTCCAATCTGAGAGCCCACTGTGAAGCTACAATAGACTGAGTTACAAGAATCCATTACTTTCAGGGCCGGTTGTTCACACCATAAACTACCTACATATTAACACAGTATTGTCAAAATTAAAGAAATACAGGAAGCAGGGCAGACTGTCCTTCAGGGAACAAATATGTTTAATCAGAACAAATAAATTGGAATACATTTGCAATTTGTGCTTGATTTTAAAATATCAGATTCTCTTAAAGAAATTCTGCCAGTATTATTAAGATATTGAAATGCATTGTTCAGGGCCTTTAAATTTCTAAAAGTTCTGGATTGATACAGATTATCTTTAAGATAGAAATACCAAAATCTTTTGATGAAAAAAAAAAATTATTGGAAGAAACTTTTTTTAAAAACTTTATCAATATACTGCAGAACATGCTTACCTGTTAAAGCAAAACTAAGATTTTGTGATTTCTTTAACTGAGATCACAGCCCCTATTTTTCCCTTTTCATTGCTTCATCCACATCTCTAATAAAAATACAGACAATTCCAACAAATTTTCTGATGACAGTGCAACCAAAGCAAACATAATGCCAGAAAATGAGCCCATGCTAACCGAGTTCTTCTGTTGAACCCATCTGTAAGGCCTCAACAGAAACATGGAACTGACTCCTGGTCCTAAGACTAGTACTAGTGATGAAACCAGCCGGCTCAGACAGATGAAATTTTACCAGAGTAAAAGACAGACTACTGCATGCAAGACCGGGGAGGACAGGTGTGGCACACCCGCGTTCTAACCGTGGCACACCCGCGTTCTAACCATGCCATAGATTGTATAGTAAGCATTGTGATACAAGGGGAATGGACAGCTGTGAAAAATCAAAGGGAAGGTAGACTAGCCACAATGTCAATGAGAAGACTATGTCCTCCACACTCGCATAAGGCAACAGTCACAACTACACGTCAAGCCTGAGACGAGAACAAGTCAAAGAAAAAGTACTCGAGTCAAAGAATGGCAGCGAAAAGAAGAATACCTGCCTTGCTACTGATGTCTAGGAACACATAACTCAGTGTAACCAATCATCATCATCCAGTGCCAGATCTGCTAGACATCGGCGATTATGGTTCTCCATTCATTCCTTTGCTCAGATGCTCTTAAAAAAGCTACGTTTCCCTGTCACTCACTAATTCAGATTCCCCAAGTAGGTTGCTCTGGGCCTACCCCTGCCTCACCTGCCCTCAATCTTGCCAGTGAGAGCTAGATGTTCAAGACCCTTATGTGTAACCAATACTTTCTGGAATAAAAAGCACACCTTCTCACCGGCGGCAACAAAGATAACAATAGTGTAATATTTCTTGAATTATAATTGTAAATTTCAACCTGACAACCTACACCCAACATATCTGAGTTATCCATGCTCCACTAACAAGCCAATGTTACTAAAAAAAGTAAACTGAAACATATTCATTGAAAGGGTTAGCTAAAGATTGAAACAGAAGTTGAGAGAACTAAAGACTGAAACATTTCTATGACACATTTGAACAGGCCCTGACAATTCAAAAAGCCCCACCATCAACATATCTTTCTGAGAGCTTCAGTTGTGCCACTTTCAACAGTAATAACACACATACAGGACAACTTTATATCTTCAAATGTTCAATAATATATAATGTATATATGCATAATTCAGAGCTTTAAAAAAATCCCACTTCTGTGGAAACATTCAAGATTGCTTGAAGATTCCCTCACTTTAAACTAAAAAATGAGCTAATGAAACAGTTATGCATCTAACAAAACATGCCATCACTTCACAACTAGACACCACAACTGGTACAATGATATATGTCGACTTTGTGCATTAAAGAAAATCACAAGAAGACTGTTTCTCTAAATTAGATCCAGAATCCACACTGGGAAGACAATTTATTCAACAAAAATTTCCTGAACCTGGACCAACAGTAAAATTTAACTTTTTGTGACAATAGGTCTTCTTCCCCTTATTTATTTGGGGGGAGAGAAATCATGTGTGTTAGGGTTTGATTATTTTTTTTACTAGAATTTTTCACACTTTTTCTATGATTTAACAGTTATTTTAAATCCTTGTGTTTATTTAGGCCAAGCCTGCTTACAACAATCATGAACTCTGCAATCGATGGGGCTCTTGACACTTTGACCCTGAGCAAGGTCCAGTTGAGTCCAAGATACTTTCCATAGAAAAGATTCAAAGTCCTCGTAAGTAATCCTTGAGGCATCCACCACAAGACAGAAACATTTTTACCCCAAAAAATCGAACACTACTGGGCATTTAAGAAGTTTATTTTATGAAGACAACCAAATGTGAAGTCTGGCAACTGATACATTTGAGGACAAGAACAGGGAGCTAATCAAACTGTTGCATACAAGTACAAATGACTTTTTTAACCTTCTCTTTATATATTATAAATATCTATACATAATAAATATGTGGATATCAGGCGAGGTTTTGCAGGTTGAATTTAAGACATTGGTATTTTCCTCTTCCTTTTAAAGAAATCAGATCTTGATGAAAGTCTCGACAAAAAAATCAGGAAAAATTTGTGATGAGTGAATATCTGGGGACAAATTTTCCAGAGCAAATCTCTAAAAAGCCAGTGTGATCAATTTTACCAGGCAGTGACCCACTCACCTTTGACAGAGAATTGCTTCGTGATGAGACAGAGATTCAAACATAAAAGCACTTTTTCACACAAACGAAAAAAAAAATCTTGTCCATGATCCTACTTAACATGTCAAAGTTCCAAAATTCGATTTTCCATGAATGAAGTAGCATACTGTTAAACCAGATTTGTCAAGTCATGAGACTTACAAGCAGAGCAATAAGCAATGAACTGATACAACATAAAAGTATGTATGTGCATAGGGTGAACATATGACATTATTTACTTCCATATTGGTTCTCATCATCTCATATAATTCTTTTTGAGGGGATAAATGATACAAGTCATGATTGTGTACAGGCCTGGAGCAGCATGGGCATATTCGAGTCCACAATACAAAATACAACAGCACTACCCAAACGCACATGACCCCACATACACACATTCACATATTCTTACTCATACGACAGGATAGGCTTTAAGTCTTTCTCAGAATGACATTTGGTGTTCACACACGCATTCATAAATGTGAGGATGGAATCAGCCAACTAATGATGGGTCTCTGAGCAGGAGTGGCAACAAGAACAAGTAACAGTGACATCATTGAGGTTGACCAAAAGAAAAACACTGGACTTTGACAGATGACTCTTCATCACAAAACAACCAGCCAAGGGAACTCGGCATCCATTTGCCGTTTTTTGTGCCTGGAAACGAAACCGAAGATCAGCATTTTGTTGTTGTTGGTTTGTTGTTTTTTAAAATCTCCCATTACAGATAATTCCCAAAAGACTTCTTCCCTCTGATTGCCACAATTTCTTTCTGAGAACAATAAAAATCACAGACAAAGACCCTGGTCAGAGAGAAGAAAACAAAATAGATGCAACACATGAACAGTATGTTATGCATGAACTTTCTATTGTGGCATTAAGTTAATGAAGATGGTGCACAGGACAGCAAGACCACCCCGGAAAGAAAAATTGACCAATTTGCAGTATGTAAATATGTAATTTAAGAAATGATAGAAATACAAAGACAAAAATATGGACAAAAGAAGGCTTATTGTAGTCACAAATATATACGACAGAACAAAAGACGACTTTCAAAAGGATGCAAGATAAGGGGGAAAAAAAGATACAGACAGATAAAGAAAAAATGGGACGGGATCATTGGGAAAACGACGAAAACAAACAAGTCTGGTGAACATGCTGAAGGTCATTGAGAAGGAGGCTCAGGACAATTACAATTAACATGGCAAAAATTCTGAAGATGAGCATTGACTGCTACACATTCTTACAATGCATGTCCACAACCTGTGCGAAAACTTCATAATGTGTCACGACACTGAAAACAAGGCGCTCTCAATTTTTGCGCATATTGAGTTTTTGTTATAATCTAGAACTAAAAGCTTATTCATTTGTCTCGCTTTTGATTTTAAAAAAAAATAGCGAGAAAATGGCCACCAATGTTTGGTGACTCCAATGGCTTGAGAGGCCATGCAAACTGCAAATTTACATTTTTTTGAGCCTTTGGTCGACAGTGTTCAGTAAAGTCCACACAGAAATTTGTTTTAAATGGACATAAAAGGTGCCGTACAGAAGAAAAAAAATCGATAAAAATTTCCAAATGTTAATTTCTTCGATTTTAGTATTTTGATGAGCGCCTGATTTCGCCATGATGCCACACATTTTCAGTTCTAGCTCAAGGTTTCTTGGCCAAAGTTCACACCAAAGGCACATGCAGTTTTCTGATGCTTTCACCTTTTGTAATTGGTACCGGTACTGTCCATATTCTTAGCCCTGATTATGCTGTGTCCTGAAATTTTGCACTACTCATCAATGAAGCACTGAGCACCCTGAATACTGTAGGCGTATGTGAGAGTAAATCTTCAGCAGTTCAGAATTGTCTAAGAATCATTCTTGAACAAAATTTCAATTGCAGGTTTCTGATGTGCTTGACTCAGATATTTGAGGCTTGAGGATGTGAAAAAAGAAGAAAACTATAGATTAAAAATTATCAAAATTTAAGGACTGAACAACACTGAACAACTAAACTTGGTTTGGCAACCTGAATTCCATGTATTATTAGAATGCCCCCATTTTTATTTAAACAAGAAAACTAGTTTTAGCCACATGCACCCAGTTAACAAATGCTGAAATGAAATTTAAAAAAAAAAAAAAAAAAAACATTGGTTGGAAAAACAATACAAACAGCAGTGCAATGGGCAAAGTAATCAAAGGAAGAAAGAGGAAAGACCACTACAAAACTTAAAATTACCATGACCCTCGAATAGTGCAATTAAGTCTGATAACTCAAAGCAAATGGATCAGTAACTAAGACAACTAGAAATCTACACAAAATTACTTTGGATGGGAAGCAAAGCTCATCTTTCCAAGAAGCCAGGATGAGAGAAAAAACAATTTGTTTCCTGGGGACTTCCACTCTTCAATAGCACACAGTTCAGGGCAGTTCAAGACCATGATTTGTCAAAGTTTTTTTTTACACATCTTAAATTTTAAGCCAGAAGAATTGGTAATGAATTTGACAATATAATGTTCTGTGTCAACCGAGCACCATCTCAACATCAGAGCTCACTGTAACTTTTCATTCAGCAGTAATTCCAATCCATACAGTTTTCTCTCTGACAAACTCTGACCATATGTCACCAAAAGAGTAAATATAACTACAAGCAGGGGTACAGCCAGGTATGAGAGTGATATTATTAAAGGATCCCCCCCACCATCCCAAAATCCCCTTTAAATTCCGGTCTATTCTCAACTTCGTCCTGAAGCTATCAATGTGTCTCAGATACTTACAGGAGCCTCATCATCCCAGAGTTAACTATTCCAGTCTATTCTCGGCTCTCTGCTGAAGCTGTCAGTGTCTCAGAAACATGTCATCCATGCCATAATGACACACTATCACTACTGCATTCCCAGTGTCAAACAGTGCACAGTTCAAAGCAACAATAAACATGGGCAGGAGCCGAGATCATTCTCAAGTAGAGAGTGCACCACATCTTTTTCTAGCATTTCATAAAATTATCCATTCTCTTGATTAGAACAAATTAATACAGCAAAATATAACTTTCAAAACTTATTAAATTAGTAACAACAAAATAAATAAACCTAAAGAAGGAAAAATAAAGATTCAACAAAACAGCCGAAAAACAAGACCAACCTAAATTTTCAAAGGGACAAAACCCTGAAGTTGCAAAGACAGTCCTCTCTAATACTGCCAATAAACAACATCGACAAATGAACTGAAATGCCTTTCTCGTGCTTTATTTTTTGTTACTTTCAAGAAGGACTCATGAAAGGACAAAATAAATGAGACCCAAAATATAAGCTGCAGCACAGAGCACAGAGACATAACCCTCCAAGTGTTGACAGCCAATTAAACCGTCCAAAATTTTGTTGTGATGTCGCCGCGCTTTGAGTTGTTATTTCAGTTTGTTAATCCATTTTTTTAAATCGCCAAGCGTAAATTCAATTCCTTCACAAATGAGCTCCACTTTCTTTTTCTATTCCACATTATGGAAGTGTATACACCTTTTCTTGCTGGGTGTGCCTGTTCTCAAGAATTTTCCACGGTAATATGGTGAAATCATACACATTTCCATGACACCAAAGGCTTTATTTTACCGACACTTAGAGGGTTTAAAGCATTCACTAATGTAATAACCATCATAAATTCAGCACAACTCTTTTTCCTTTAAAATAAAGACTACAAAAGCAGTCAATTTAATTTCTTTCACAATGACACACACTAACAGCCAGATGAATATTGTTATAAAATACCATGGCAGTAAAAATATTTCTTATCATGCAAAGTCATGTACAAAATACCAAGCTCTATAAAACTCTGATCTGATGATACCGCTACGACACTTTAATCTATGTGTGCACAACAATGTCTTACAAGACAGGTATAAGACGATGTCGTCATATAAAAAAAAAGTATGTCTCACTGCCACAAAGCAGGCTTGAACATCATCTGCTATTACAAAGAAGCTTACCTTGCTCATATTACTCTGACCTGTGACTCATGTACTTGGTTATTTATCATTCACTTTGTGCAGTACACTGAGCTGCTCCCAACATTCAAGATTCCATACAAACAAACGCTATTTACAGACTATACTTGAAACACAAGATGGCGGACTCATGTAGCAGGTCACTGTTGCACACAAGTGCCAGATTTAGTACACTAATATTCATTTCTCAGCCTGCACTGTAAGAAAATACAAACCAACACGAATGTCTGTATTTACACCCATTTTACTGGTGACTTGAAGAGGAGGAGGAGGAGGAGGAGCTGGAGGACTTGAAATCCTCACTCAAGAAATGCATCCAGTCCGTGTGTCCTACTTTACAGCTGTCACATACTGCAGACTGTGAATCCACTAACTCTAACACCGCCAATGATATTGGACTGGTCACGTCGTCTTCGCAGATAAAATGCAGTAAATGCATCCAAATACGAATTTTTTTGAAAGGGTGGACGCTCTTCATGTCCAAAATCGAGGCAAAGGGCTAGAGGGGCACAGGGGCTGAAGCAAACTTACTGGCATCAACTCATCATACTTGAACTTCATTGGTTAATGTACGATGTCAGACGGGTTAACAAAATTATGTACGTCAAACAAGATCACTGTACACGTATGGGACATAGGAGCAGCCTCTGTGAAGGTTTCTTGGTTCAAGAGAAGAAAGGCTCCATCCATGATGACGAAGAGAAATAGAAGAAACACTGACCGAAACAGACACACTGACAAGTTGCTAGCCACAGAGGAGCCCCTGGGTCATACACCCTGCAACCACGGATGTCTCAAACTCTCCGCTGCGGTAGCTCGCTCATTGGGGTCAAAGGACAGCATAGGTAGCAAGAAGTCTGCGAATTCTCGAGCATCCTTGTCACTCCACTCATACTTTTCCATCAGAACTTCTACCAGACCCCAAGGCTTCAGCTTGCTAATATGTCGCAGTTCTCCTGTAGATGACAAAAAAAGAAATTCTCCTTAAGTACTGCCTCCACTGACAAGAATAAACATTCAGCATCTAATTAATCAATTAAAATACACTTTCCTTTATCCAAGTGGGGAATTCTTTTTAACAATGGCACAATATATATTAAACATAAACAAATACTGTATATAAATTCATAGATAAATACATATTATATTCAAACATACAGATAGTATATTATACTACAAACATGCCATTCCTTGTCACCACTGTGGAGCACCATGGTTTTTTTTTTAGCTACAGTTATCGTGTCTTTCTCAAGGATACAACCCAGTCACCACCCACCTAAAGGTCATGCAACCGAAATATTTTCCTTTACGCCCTCCCTTAAAAATTCATAAGATAATGCACAATCACATTTTTCCAACTTGTGACATTCCAAAGAATCCCTGACCAAAGCCCCTATCCCCACTCCCACAAGCACACACACACAACCCCAAAGAGAGGTTTGGGTGCTTTCACAAAATTGAAGTAAATTATCATGAAATGTAAGTAGCCTACTTATTCATTTTCAGCCCCCAAAAAGAGGTAAAATCAATCAAAATCAAATGACTTGTGAATGTAGGCAAGTCATAAACATAACTATCACTGAAAGTAACTCAGAGCAAGATTTCCAGACACTTAGCTCTCTTGTTTTTTGTTTGTTTTTTGTAAGTGTTTTACGGCGCTCGCAACTGCATAAGGTCATATAGTGCGCGGGACACACTTAATATTTTCAGTTGGTAGGAAATTTTGAATTTTGCCCGGGTGGCCGCCAAAGCCTACTCTTGTCGATTTTAGACCACCAAGGGATCTTTAACGTGCGCAACTTGCACACGGGTTCTCCGAGATTTTTCGCCCTTGTCCGAGAAGGCTAGGTGTAGATCTTTCCTACCAGAAGATCAGGGGTGTGGCTGAAAGACTGCATAAGAAGAAGCGAAGGAGTAGCATAGAAAGGCTGCAGAAAGAATCAGGAGCCCAGAGGAAGGGGCAAAGGAGGTGAGGGGGTGGGGGCAGAAAGAGGGGACGAAAGCAGGCGACAGAACATTGCTAGAGAGCAGGAAATGAGGTGAAAGGAGACAAATTTAGAGAAGAAAATTTATTGGTCGCTACCCGGATTCGAACCCGGGATTTTGAGTGAGAGGTCAACACCTTAACCTCTAGACCACGAGAGCCCCCCACTTAGCTCTCTGAAAATCTGCATTATTTCTTTTAATTTGGCACAGTAAAATAGTCATATTCCATCACAAATCACTTGAGTAATTAAGGTCACAGTCTATCTGAACACAATATCTAATACAAACTGATACCAGAGAAGGAGAACGTAGTTAAGAATTACAAAACAGTTTGAGTGAACATATCTGGCAAAATTAATTACTTCTCTGACCTTAGCCCAAAGGAAGTCATGTTTAGAGGTCTGTTCGATTTTTAAGTTTGAAATAAAAGATTACGTTAAACTTTAAGAAAATGGCATCAATAGAAAATTTACAAATGTTGACCCCAAAGTCGCTTTTCTGCCAACATCTCCATTAGCAGATAGCAAGTAGTAATTTTGTCAACATGCCTCATATAAGGTTTTCTAATCCACTTGACAAACAACTCTTTTATTTCCTCAGTAAACTTCAGTTTTAAAAAAGCCACTCTGAGAAGAGCATTGAAACTCAGACACATTTCAAATAAAGGGAGCTCTGTTGTCAAATCAGGGTAGCCTTAACTTTCTCTCAGTTGGGAGACCTACCCACTAATGTTTGTCTTTTTTCTAACGAGGTCTGAGATGCATGAGCAGGAAATGTAGCCATAACTTGAATCAGAGCCAGTAATAAAAACAGCAAATGAATCAAAGAAAAGAAAACACATATATACATTTCCCTTGTTTAAAAACTTACATATTACATGCAATCTCAAGTGAACCCCTGCCCCTCCTTCAATCTTTCCACAATATTTCACATTAGGCTGGCCCAGCCGAAAATTGCATTTTTGAAATAGAAAAATTGCAAAAAATTGAAAGGTAAACTGCCTACAAATTGCAACATTCCCATCCCAGGCGCATTAATACGGGCTTAACATTTTAGTTTAAAAAACATGACAATTTTGAGTACCGGTAGCATAAAAGCAGCACAGCCTTTTAAGAAATCATGACCCACAATACAAATTTTATAACAAGATTTACTAGTAACAACACACGAGTACGTTAACAATATTGTTATTGACCAAATATAATACGATAACGTGAGACACAAAATAACGGAACCCTCTGTTTTCGTAATAACTTTTAAATGAAGGCTTAAAATTTGACCAAATTTAGTACCGGGTACTTGGTTCGTGCAAAAATCTAGAAGTGTATGAGGTTTAATCTATAAAAAACAAAAAAATTGACGAGGGATTTTCTAAACAACCTCTGAATACAAAATAAGCTTATGCTCCAATCAAATCAGACCCAGTTCTATTTTTCTCTTGAAACCTTCGATACACCGGTAATCTGTATTTAGATCTATTTCAGATATTTTCTATTTTAACACCGGCATGGCATTGTTTTAACACTAAGTCAAATTGTAAAATACAGCAATTTTTTTCCATTTATAAACAATAGAAATACATATGTACTAATGTAGATCTAGATCATTTCTAGAGCACCCACTCCCGTGTGAACGCAGCTTAATTAAGGTGTTTTACATAACGGGGTGTTTACGTACACAGTACGCGGACACCTAGCCTCAGTGTCTACGTACACGGTAACCGGCAACCGGGCACGTAGTCTCAGCAGACCTGCCACTCTATGAAACCTCAAAATCAGGATCTCAGGGAGAAAAAATCAGGATTTGGTGAAAAAAATCGGGATCAATAGCAAATCACCAAGATGACTGCCAAAGCCGACTTAAAATTTTTCTAGGGGTGTCCATAAATTACTTGGCCTATATGCACTCCGAGTGTCTTTGTTTGTTTGCGTGCGCGCGCGGCGCACACGTGTGTGTGTGTGTGTGTGTGTGTGCGCACGTGCGAGTTATCATTATTTTTTGAAAATCCTGAAGCTTCACGTCAAGCACTCCTCCAAGTCCAAGTGTTTGTACCCCCCCACACCAATAAGTCCCGAAATACATGAACTTAAGTTGACCCCGTCAACGGACGGTCCACGACATGCAGAACTCGCACGGCGATGTCATGCCACGTGACGCAAATGCGCGATTGAAACTATTTTACTAACGGGTCCGACTAACTGCGCGTTCACACAAAACACTCGGATGAGCGACAGTCGTTCTACTTTTAGTACTCTAGGATAACGACGACGGCCGACTGACCAATTGTACCAACAAATCTCTTATCCCTCATAATGCGTTCAGACTAAAGCAACGACAACGGCCGTATGTTAGTCTTGTCAGCGTAGTTACATGTAGTTGTGTAAGGGTTAGAGAAAGACTATCGCTCGTCCAAGTGTTTAGTGTGAACGCACAGTTACCAGACCTCGGACAAGGATTGTTTTGAAAGTAACAGCGGAACTACGAATATTATCGATTATTTGTATGTTCCAAATTGTAACAGTTACCAGGCTATCATCGGAGAATTCTGAGCGCAGGCAAAGATCACACACAACTTGGGGCGAGTAAATACTAAATGCGGCATCGATATTTCGGGAAATAGTGCTCCGAGTTCCTACAGACAAAAAGTTCAACGGGTGCTTCCCGCGATAAAGGAGAAGGCAGAGCAAGTTTTTAGAAAAATCCGGCATAACAGCAGACTGGGACAAAAAATCGGGATGCACGCGATCGAAATCGGGAAAATCGGGATGCTTGAGATTTGGGGCACAAAATCGGGATATCCCGACTAAATCGGGATATCCCGACTAAATCGGGATATCCCGACTAAATCGGGATGAGTGGCAGGTCTGTCTCAGTGTCACGTACTCGGTAACCGGGCAGTTAAGAATTCCAAGTTCAGTTTATGTCATCCGGTGTGGCCTTCAACTCCAGCCCTCCCCCGACTGTACCTTAAAAAAAAAGTAATCAATAATTCCCCCTTCTGGAGCTCTATACTTAGTAGCGCACAGACTTTGAATGAACTTTGGTGACCCCAACCGTTACTCACAATGTGATGCGAAAGCACAGGTTCACTGACCGGTAACGATGGCGAGCCCGACAAGACGCTTGTATAACTTTCTTTTATTTCAACAAGTGACAGCATAGGACAAATATTGGTTTATTTTCATTCCGGTTACCGTGTACGTAGATACTGAGACTAGGTGCCCGGTTACCGTGTATGTAGACACATGCATCATGCACGAATAATATTCACGAGCGTACACACGCACACACACTCGCGTACACCTCACACTCGCACACACCCACTTTCTTATCACATGAGCACGCTTACACACATTAAAATTAGATAAAGGCCTAGCCAAGAGAAGGCCACCTTCTCGGCCTAGCCTATGTCTCAGTTTGTGTTGTACATGATGCCTTCCGGTTTTATAGCTTTTAGAGTAGGCCTACGTTCAGTAGGCTTGAGCTGGGCCGATACCATGATTTATGTAGGCCTATCGGTTTTGTACTCGCACCATTTCATACTAAAAATTCTGTTAAATTAAAGCGTTGATGTATTTTTGCCTAAAATTTGCAAGAAATTGCGAAAATTGCAAAAAATTACAGGTTTATTGCAGAACTCAACGAAAAACGCGGCCACACTACCGTGATTTCCTGGAGGGCCAGATCAGGCCCAACAGAGGTCAAATACGAAAATCTTTTGTGTCAAGAGATCCTTCCACTGAACTGCCCAAATTTCATCACCATGGAACAGATAAGCCAAGAGACAAGAAAACAAGTTCTAGAAATTTAGAGCTATTAAAATTTCCATCATTTTGTTTTCTTCCTGACAAGCCATGAGAGAGGTTTTTAAGTGAAACGCTAACAACGAATCGTTTGAGTGCATTACAAAAATTCAAGTAAAACAGCAATAGACACTAACTGCCAATCACAGAGTCCCGATTTAGAAGGGCATAGGCTTCAGCCCTATTATGCATCAATTTAAGGACAGATTTTACTTTCATGTTTGGTATTTCTGGCAATCTGGTACGAAAATATCAATTTGAATATCAATTGAATGCAAATCATGCTCAAAGACAAAGGTGCTAAGATGCATGAAAAACTGTATCAAGCATTCCCTGCCTATAATTTTGAAATGAAAAGCTCAGCACTAAAGAGAGTGAGATCTGAAAGTGACCCACCTCTCTTGTTGAAGAATTCTCTAGAATATTTCCCACTTAAAGCTATATGGCGTGGGATTGGCCCAATGAGCTCGATGATGTGGGCTAAATGGTCCTCATCGCGAGTGTAGTCCTCTCCACTGTGCGGTTCAAACAAATAGTCTCCTGTGGCTAATTCAAATGCCTGTAAGAGAAAAAGGTAACAATGTAACAATCTATCAAGCTCATCGTAATTCCTTCTGAATACACCACTTGATACCCAATCAATGATAACTGTCATTCAAGGACAATTGTAATTTCAAAAAGAGCTTACCATATCTCTTTCCCGTTCAATATGCCACTACTTACTCCAAGATAGGTTGGTGTAATGTTAACTCTCTTGGTATAATGATTCAACAAAAGCTTACACCTGCCTCTAACCTGCTCCCTGCAAGCTACTATTTTAAATCACAGAGCCCCATTTAACTTCAGCTTTAGTTTAAAGTTTTCTGGCATTTGCAACACAAATAAATCATTTAAGGGCCGAAGAATAGAGATGTTACTAGAGACAGAGTAACATACAAAGAAAAGGAGGAGAAGAGATAATGACAATAGATGTTAGATAGGAAAGAAGAAGCAAACCACATCAGAGCACCTATCAACCACCCACATTCAACCCTGGCACATGTCAAAGTACTGCAAGTGTGTGTCTGGAACCCATGTGTTGGTGCCTGCGAAAAAAATGCCTCTTAACGATCATTTAAAATGACTGCATCTCAGTTACAGCACAGTATGATAAACATAAAATGCATATAATTATTCAAATTTGGGCTGATCATTAGACATCTAATGTATAGTTATTAGGTCTTCTTGTGAGAAAAAAATGCACACGACATGTTTGCTGAGGCTGTTTGCAGAACAAGTTATTTTGACAGATCCAAGGTTGCTAATGTAGAACTTTGGTTCTTACGCAGAATTTAGTTGATTTTTTAAACAAAAATGGGGATTGCTTCCCTTTTCAGCAAGATTTTATTGAGACCCCTGTCAGCTAAAGGTTCCCCATAATCTGATACTCTCTCTTATTCTATGTCTTAAAATGAACACTCAATTAAAAGCTCACTTTGTGCTTCAAGACTTACCATGCAAGCTGTGCTCCAAATGTCAGCTGGTGTATCATAGCCTGCTCCTATCAATACTTCAAGACATCTGTATTGGCGTGTTTGGATGTCTTCCGTAAATTGGTGATACTAAAAACAACACAAAAATTTAATAGTCAGTAAAACTTTTACAGACAGAACAAGTAAGTACTATTCATATTACTTGAAGCATTTCTTCCAGCATGAATCACCTTGCTGTCCAAAGGATACGTTACATACAAATCAAATACTTGATGGAAATGATTCATGATCCTACTATAAAGGTACCGCTAAATCGACTCATTGATGACCATGGAATCCTGGATCTTTTTCAGAAATCCTGACAATCCCAAATTATATTCAAGACAAGAACAGGTCGGCCATGGCAGCCTTCAGTAGTAGTAGTAGTATGGGGTTTTACGGCACTCGCAACTGCATAAGGTCATATGAGCGCGCGAAACAAGTTGTTTTTTTCCTCAATAGCTCATTGCTCGGCCTGACTCTGGTCAATATTACTAATTTTTAAATTTTTAAACGCTAAATATCTAGTGTAAATAAATTTTAAATTTAAAATAACTTTCTAAATAACACTTAAAAATTTCAAAACCATCTATTTTATAACTTTCCATAAAGGCCAACGGCCTTCATAAAATCTAAAATTCTGTTAGGAACAACGATGGAAAAAACATCTAGTAATTTTTTGCATTTAAAGTATTTCCTTCGGGTCTCTCCAAAGTCTAGACATTCGGTTAAAATGTGTCTGATGGTAAAATCTGTGTCGCATCTGGCAACCTTCAAATAAACATTTCAAATCAGATCAGCACTGGGACACTTGCATTCATAAAGGACAATGTATCATAATACTTGAGGTCTCAATATGATATCAAGTTTGGGGCGATCATCTTTTACAATATAACCAATAAGACAACACATAGTATAATAGTTGTTCAAGGCACTTATGGTTAAAACTATGGTATAATTGAGTGCACAACGTTTTCCAAAGCACAGTACAGAAATTTATAATGCCAATGGAAACAAATCTGACCAAGGAGCAGCAAGCAAACTGGTCGTGGTAAAATAACAGCATCTGAGATTAGATGAAACATACCGTCCAGCAAGCATTGCCCAGGTCAGCAATTTTGACAGGGAATTCATCACAGATCTCATGCACTGGGTCAGGCTTACGAGAAGAATTGGACTGACCTGAAATCCAGAAGGACAAATAAAATTCAAAATTCTAATCTGGTATACAAAAGTTGCATGCATACAGCAAACATGCAAGGCGGCTAGTCAAACAACCCTTTCTCTGAAAACCCATTGAACTCAAGATTTTCAATATCTTAGCCAAAAAATGGTGACAGTAGGTGAGGTTGCCCAGGAATAACTTAATTATTAATTTGCAAGAGGGGTGGGAGGGAAGAAATATTCATTTACATAAACTTGCCTACTCACTGCAACAGATTACATTTTATTCCTGAGTAAGGTAAAACTATTGCTTTTCGTTATTTTTTCTTATTCTCAGAACATATGATGTACAAAGTATTTTGTAATTGTGAACTGATTTCTGATCACTAAAATCCCATGAAAAAATTAACATTATAGCAAAAAGTACAAAATTACGTAGGCACGTTGTAGACATGGCTTTTCACTTTTTCTGAACATATCGTCAACATAACAGCAAGAATCCGTACCCCTTGAGGACAAATCACTAATATATCGGCACAGATAGGGTGTCTCAATTTTGTTTCGTTTCAACATGATCCCAAATTTTTTAGTACTTATTGTTACTAGAAAACTTGGAAAGGATTTAAGAAAAGAATACATCTGGTTTCTCTTTATCAAAGCATTAGTTTGGCGATAAACAATTGAATTAATTCTTGCAGCCTTGCATTAACGCAACGATGTAACCACACTCAGTAGAAATATCACAACTCAAATACTAATTGGAATAATATTGCTTTCAAATAAAAAGCTGTGCATTCCATCACCCATTCTAACCCATCTGTGCTGATATATTAGTGATTTGTCCTCAAGGGGTACGGATTCTTGCTGTTATGTTGACGATATGTTCAGAAAAAGTGAAAAGCCATGTCTACAACGTGCCTACGTAATTTTGTACTTTTTGCTATAATGTTAATTTTTTCAAGGGATTTTAGTTATAAATATTATATTCAAAACATCCTTGTTTCATGTCTCAATGTATTCCTCATTCAATTTCCTTCAGTTTTCGATATATCACATGTTAACTTTTGAGAGATGGCTATGCTTACATGAAGTTACTTTGTCACCTGTATAGCCACATCGAGCCAAAAACTAATTACGTCTAAACATCACACACAAAAAAAAACCTACGTCCAGAAAGAGTAAAATAAAACTCAGAACTTCAAAAAATGAGCATTACAGCCAAGAGTACAATTCAAGCCGATAATGTTATACCAGGGTTTTCCTGTATTTCAAACAAATTTTTGTAACAGGTCAAATGACGTTCGGGTTTTTTAAAGTAGAGGAGGGACATTGCCCTGAGGGGAAAATGAATGGCGGGGGGGACAAATTTTGTGTAATAAAGAAATCTAGATGAAGCAGAAAAATGCAAAAAACTTTACATTCAATATTCACAGATATAATACATTTCAGAACCACCTAATCATATACCCAAAAAACACTAGCATCATGAATAAACCAACATAAAAGCTGCACGTGATAGGGGGGGGGG
>NW_004797652.1:157058-201423 GCF_000002075.1 Aplysia californica | reverse complement strand
AGAGAGAGAGAGAGAGAGAGAGAGAGAGAGAGAGAGAGAGAGAGAGAGAGAGAGAGAGAGAGAGAGAGAGAGAGAGAATACTAAAAACAGAACACAACATAAAAAACAATACTGGCAGAAAATAAACCAATAGCCATACAGGGCAAATAAAAAGCGAAAAAGCAAACTAATAAGTAAGTAGAACCTACACGGGGCACCTTGTAAAGAAAAGCGCGGGGGGGCAGAGAATTTGGAGAGACAAGACAAGGAGACGAAAGCAAAAAAAAATCCAGAAAGAGACAGGGAAATATAAAATAAGCTTACTAAATAATACCATGATTCATAACAGTGAATCAATGAATCTAGTATACTAGTCTATTAATATTTATAGAAGGGTTTGTTTGTTGTTTGTTTTGTTTGTTGTTCATTTTGTTTGGGGGGTGGGGGGGAGGGGGGGGGTGTATTAACAAGATTTTCAGTTGCCTCAGTTTTTTTATTCTTGACACAGTAAAATCTTTTTCTGCACCTCTTCCCCCTAAATGGTTAATGCCACAATGACAGGCAAACTCCTTCCCAGCCTCCGTCTTGTATGTCTTTTTTGTAAAGAGAAACGCACTGACAAAATAAGTCATTGAGAGGAGGGAAAAGGTCAGGTAAGACACAGACAGAAACAACAGAGGGCAGCTCTGAGAGGAAAAAACAATCAAGAATCTGGTTAATAAGTTAGCCTTCCTCAAGGAAAAGACCGGATCCTCAAAATAATGATGGGACTGGAGAGCAAGACAAACAACAGATCGACAGACACAACTAACACCAAAAAAAAAAAAAGTACCATGAGAAGCAAGAGCTACCCTCCAACACATTATGTCCAAATTGTACATTTTTGTAAGGTTGTTAACGGCTCCCAGGACACTACACGGCAGGAAAGAAGTTACTGTGTATAAAAATAAGTACACAATAGAAAATAGCTGCCTCACCAAAACTGTTAATTTCTTTTTTACCTTTTATGTGCTTTAACAAAACGAACATTTTGATAATCAAGAACACCCCTACAGTGCATGTCCATGTAACAAGAGAATGATGGTGTCATCTACATAGAGACATAAATGACAATATCTTACAAAGGGGTAAATCTTACCATCTTCTGCATTTCCTTCAGTTTGCATGTCTTCCACTTCGCCATCATAAGACTCCACCGAAACACTATTCACAAGTCGAGGACCTAGGTCCTCACAAGTTTCTGAGTTTTCCACTAAGCTCTCCCCGGCACCAACGGCCATGCCTTCTGCCACACACGGTGCTGGATTTTCAGAAGAAGCACCGTTGTCTTTGTTAGGGCTGGCCGACATTTGCTCTCCTTCCCCACCTCTTCCCACAAATTCTGACTCCATGCTGGAAGAATCACGGCAGAATTGAGAGGCATGTCCATTGCAAAGGGGTTCGGAGGCTGAAGTGGCAGGATTGGCCGCATTGCTGGCATTGTTGTTCTCTTTACTATTACCCGACGTGCTGCTATTGTTTTTCACAGATGCCTTGCACTTTTCTTCATCGTTGCTATCGCTGGCCACATTAAGCTTGGCGATGGCTGCAGTATGGCCCTCTGACCCCGAAGACTTGTTGAGATTGGAAGCATCATCATCATCATTGCTGTTGTCATTTGAAGCGTTGATTTCTGCGGCATTTTCCTCTTTCATTGAGGCAGTGGCTTCATTTTCATTGTTCTCTGCGGCTTCAGAACTTGGCAGCACACTTGACTGATGTTTGTTCTCTGTGAATACAAATTATCATGGTTACACCGAGGATAGGGGGAAAAAAAAAAATCCTCAAAATATGATCCACCACTTAGTCCAGTTTAGCTCCAGAGAAGATATTTGATGGCTGGATGCACAACTCTAACAAACGCTATTTTGCAATTTGTCATTTGTTGGAGTGTTGCACCCAGCCATTGATATAATATTAAAAAATGAAAAAAGACCGAAACCTTCACCTACAATGTGGCATATCAATCCAGGGCACAATCTTGAAAGCAGTCAGATTAAAACAACAAGAAAAAATATCCTCTATAAAATGAACAGTCATCTGTGCACAATCCACTTTTCAGATATAAAATTTCAAACCTAATCTTGCAACAATAACATTTTACTTTCAACTAAAAGGAACTCGACGTTGACATACATTTCCTACAGAGCACCTAATACAAATGGTGTGATGAGAGCATAACCATATATGTATCTTCTCACATGGACTGACACTTCATGCAAAAAAGTATTGGAGTCCATAGTCTACTGATTTAGGCTACCAGACTCATAATCATTAAATTGCTGTCTCAGAAACTCAAGTCTCGTCCCCAACATTGTGTCCTCGGGAAAGGCACTTTATACAAATTTTCCCATCTGGTTTGATCCTATCGGAGATGGACGTTCGAATTCAGAGGTCCCTCCTCTTAATACAGGGGTACCTAGAAGTTCCTCACATTTTTTGCCTAAAAAATTGCAGTAAAATGACGATAGCCACACATTCCTTGGTGTCATGTATATTTATTAAGGAAAGAATATATGAATCAGAATATATAAGAATAACTGTGTATATCGTTTTCGTTAATCTTGCTTGTTTGCATCAACTGTGATGAAATATTCAAAGGTTAATCAAATAAGGTAAAAACAAGATGCAGGAAACAATTACTCTCTACAAACAAAAGAGTAGCTTTGTGATGTAGATTTACAGATCTTCCAAAATACCAGTCAGACAAGTGTATTACATATTAATGATTAATGCCCCCCAGACAATTCTATCTATAGAAATACCTAAATGTCAATACAAACACTAGTGGCAACAAAGTGATACAAGAGCCAATCACTTTAATTCACCCGGGTATCTCAATGTAAAGGGCAAGAAGGATCATCCACTTCACAAAGCACTTCATGACAACAGGAGAGTCAGAATCAAGAGAGGAAAATCTTGGATGGCGGAAGCAGAGGATTCCCTGAGAACAATCTGTGTACCTGAGAGCCTACCACTAGGCGAAGAATGGGAGCAGGTGGCCGGAGAATACAGGGACCTCACCAAGGTCAAAATAAGCATGGGCAGAGACAGAAGAAATGTTGCGGCTGCCATCAACGAGAGCGATATCAACGAGATTGTTGACACAAACTCAAAAGCAGGGGATCCTATAATTTATACAGATGGTTCAGTGAAAAGAGATAGCCAGAGAAGTGGATGGGGATTTGTTGCATTCGCCAACAATAAAATCATACACAGTGCATCTGGAGCCTGCAGCAGGGCTACATCAAGTATGCGAATGGAAATTGAAGCCATCACGAAAGCACTTGATTGGATGACCCAAGATCGCCCCCACACAACCCATGCTGTTCTTATCACTGATTCCATGTGTACCCTCAGAAGGATCGAAAAAAGTTTCCTGAGAACAAAATGGATTCAAGCTATCGAACCAACGCCTATACGATCGCTCACATGGATTTTCTGCCCTTGCCATGCAGGTGTTAGGGGAAATGAAAAAGCCGACAGATTGGCTGGTGAGGCCACCTTAGTTGACAATACGGTTCAACCAGATAGGGTCGAGATCCTGAAATGTCTTTCTCGCCAACTGATTGAGGAGGAAGATAGGGAGGCAGAGGCCAGTACTGCCATGGAGAGGATGATGCTTTTGGGAATAAAAAAAGGAAGCGGAAAATCTGGCATCCTTGCAGGAAAGAACAGAAGAACGTTCAACCAGATGTGCACTGGCACAATCAGTAGAAGGACCCTCGGCAACATTTTGGAGAGAGCAACGGAGCATCAATGGACATGTCCGGAGTGCAGGGATGTTGCTTCCTGAAACAAGAACAAGAACAAGGGTAAAAATTAACCTTCTCTCTTTTTAAGTCTTGTTTTCCTGACTCCCCAAGTCCCCACAAGCATTTGAAACATCTACACAGTACTGTCATGCCAAGGTAGAGCGACCCATCTGCACTTTTTATGATTTTGAGTTGTGTCGCGCTGCCATTGGAAATACCGGCATGGCCTTTCAGCGACGTCCGTTGGCCATAGTGAAATATCCTATTTGTAGGGCAGATACATCTTCCTGCCTTTGACACAAGATGCAGAATGGGCATAGGCCTCCATTTAAACAAAGATGCAAAAATTATCACAAAAATTGACAATTTTTGCAGATACGTCGGTTTGCCTTAGCATGGCAGAGTACTTCAAATTCATTTGCAATAAACTTTAGAGTGTGGAAAATTTCTAGAAGTGCATAGATTGGTCAAGAAGACAACAAAAACCTGGTGTATTGTTCTCTCCCTCTAGGCTAGCAGCAGCATCATGCTTCCCGTTGCGCAGCTTTGTGTCATGATCACCCCCAGCACCAGAGTTGTTCACCAATCCAGGTTTGCTGCTGGCTCCTGACTCTGCTTCCAGATTCTGCAGACTGTTGGTGCTGTCACTCATAATCATGCTCGAACAATCTTGCTGCAATAGAAACCCGATGTGTGGCAAGTTTTAAATTTTTTTTAAAAAATTTTCATCATGAACTATACGGAGATGAACACAACTCTCATAATCGTGGTTTTCTTTTTTTCAGGCAAAATTCAAAGCTAGTGGCAAGTTTTAAGTGCCTAACAAAACACGTGTCTCATTAGGGAGGATTGCTTGCGGTATCTTCACCCATCGCACTTCATTTGGCAGTGTGAGGCAATTCTGATGGTTTAAAAGCGAAAGGGCTAAAGTATTAGTTGTAAAATGTCTATGGTAAGTACTCACGTTGAGAAAGATTCTCATTCTTTTGAAAATACAAACAAACAAAAAATCATTCTTTCCTTTTTTTTCCTAAGGCCCCAAACTGGAGAGAAAATCCAAATATCACACCTTGACCATCAATTGTACATAGGCATTTTACCCAGATAATCTCGTCTTTTACCTGCTTTCTGAGCACTCCATATTAACAAAACCAGATCAAATGTGATCAAAACCTCATGTGTTTTCACAACTACCACATATTTACTTCATGTTACATCTAATATTTTACTTTGGAATATAGGATTACAGCATACTGCAGTTACAGTAGTGACAGCATCTGTTTAAAATCTTTGCAATATGGGAATTGTTCATACTATCTGAACAAAGACAAAACTAAGCAGGTTCCTAATATCACTTTAGCCCATTGTTGAGTTCCACAACAGTTCTGCATTTTTCAAATAACAATGTGGCATTTCATTTACAGGTAAAAATCTTTTTCTGGGAGGACAAGACTTACCGATTTCCTTTTCTCTCTGTCTAGTTCTTCCAGTTGTTGCATTTGCATCTGTATAAGCTGCTCCTGTTTCTTTTGTTTCTTTTTCATTTTCTTTTTCTTGTTTTTTGACATTTTGGACATGTCTGGTGGCTTTTCTTTAGGCGCAGTGCTAACTGAAAAGTGCAAAATAAATTTTATAAATTGATCACATATCTCATTTACAAATCATTCAAAATCTATTTCCTTACATTGACTTAAATCATGATTATCACACCTGGTTCTGTATGCCCACTGTGAATTCAAAAGGAGCGCACCACTTTCGACTTTACATTTTGTTTTTATTTTATACAGCCAGAAAAGAAATTTGATTTAAATAAACTAAAAATTAGGACATAACAAAATTAGCAATACTTTATGTTTGCAGCCAGTTTGATACTTGTACCGAACATAAAGAAAATCAAACAATGAAAAGACACTCCCAATCATTGTGCAGAGTCAGGCAAACAAAGAAAGGAATAATCACCTGCAGAACCAGGAAGCTTGACTCCGAGCCTCTGGAATTCCAAGGCATCCGCTGCAAGCTTACGAATGTGGCTTTCATCAACACACATTAAAATGTTCTCAGGCTTAATGTCCGTGTGGATAATCCTGCATTTGCTGTGCAAGTAATCAAGGCCTTCTAGAACCTGCAAATGATGGAGAGAAAAAACGTGTCAATAACCTTAAGCAGAAATAAAATCTGCACTTACTCAAGAGCTAGGGTACTAGGAAAATAGGGATAGAGGAAACCAATCACTATCCAACAGATGTTCCTTGAGGCAGTGCTAAAGATGTAGCCTTCAACGGAGATACTGAAAATCTAGGAGCTTTCCCTCTAGAGTTCGCGCGCAAGGGCCCAGAAGCCCCAAAATGGAAAGGTATCATTCAGTGAAAATCTGATCTTTTGAGTAATTCAACAGAAACAAGAAAATGGGAATCAAATATCATTTGTGTAGAAACATTTGCTTTTTATTCTTGTTATTTTGACTGATGTATACGAACTGCCTGTACCTACATTTAAGCAAGCACTTTACATCTCTGCATAATCAGAGCAACTAAGGGCATTACGATTTGTGAAGTAAAAGATATTTTTACAACTACTTAATATTTGAAGAAAAAAAAAGTGTGCCCGCTAATTCTCTGCTACATTAACTTTTACCCAAGAAACACAATTGTGTCTCCCCTGGTCAATATTAGTCGTAAGAAGCAGTGTGCTACTATCAGCTACGACGCTCGAAAGGCAAAAAAGTGACTTGCATTGAAATTTTTGGGTTTTTTTTACATTTTAAAAGTTTGATAGATTCTGCTTCATTTAAGATCAAAATACAACTATAATCAACTATATTTTATTTTGATTTATTTTGGAGGAGTGTGTGGTCTGTTGTGAGCTTGGGTGACGAGATAAAGGAATTTTGACCTTGCTGGTATGTAGCTGTGAGACTATTTATAGAACCATTACTTTATGGCCACCTTTACTTCAACGTTCTTCATTTGCAACAGCGTCGCAACTATTTTTAGATTTTAATCCATTTTCGAGCATGAATGGTCTGAAATGTAAACAACTTGTTATCACTATGCACGACAGGGGGGGGGGGGGGCGCGGCGCTCTGATTGGTTAAACAGGGGGAAAATGGTAACATCTAGCTCACTTCAAGCTTGTTTACGTAAACAGCTGGTTGTGTGGGTGTGCCCTGCTAGCTGTTATCGTCTGTTGGTCTTTCAGTTTTAAACTTGGATAGACTTTAAAAAGTTTGTTTTTTATTGTGTTTTAGTTTGGTGCTTTATAGCAAAAGCAGACACCAAAACGGACTCCTTACCAAGAGGCCACCGAGGCAGTCTATGTGCATGTGTGTGCATGTTAGTGTATGTGCATTTTGTACGTGTGTGTGTGAGTGTGCATGTGTGTGTGTATGTGAGTGTGAGTGTGCATGTGTGTGTGTATGTGAGTGTGAGTGTGCATGTGTGTATGTGAGTGTTGTGTGTACGTGTGTGTGCTCTCTTGTGTTTATGGAGCTATTGCAAACGTACAATTAGGTAGCAGAAACACGGCACGTAAGCCAACCTGGGGCCTTCGGAGTGCGTGGCTTCGGTGAAATGGGGGTAATTCAGACCACTGTTTCTTTGGTCTTTTGCTATAAAACACCAAATGCTGTACACTTTGAAAAAGTTCAGAATTTCTTCGTAACAAAAGTTTAAGTTGTTGGTATATCGAAGTATTTTGAGATGGAGAATCGCTGTGGAAAGGAAAGCTCCTCCCGGTTGGAATGCGAGGTCGGCCGGTTCAAAATTGACACCCATGCATTCGAATGCTTTGCAAAAAGATTAATGACTACTCTCTTTTCATTGGTGGAGAACTATACAGCTTTGAGCGTGGTTTCCCATGGAGTATTTTTGGTTTTTGGTGTTTGGACAGAGTGACTTTTTAAAAAGCGTTAAAGTTTTCAAAGATAATTTTTTACACGAAATGCTAAAAAAAATGTACCAATAGAAAGAACAGTTCTTTTTCTATTAGAATAAAGTCATCGGTTTGGAATTATTTGGCATGAATCCTTCTGTGAAACTACCGGGAACACTCAGTACACTACAGTATTGAGCTGACTTGCTCGCCGCAAGGGCTGGTGTGGTGCCAGCCCGGACAACGCTGTTTTTATCGAAATAACGTCATATCATCGTGTTTGAGGCAATAAAATACTGATATGTAACGATCTCAGTCTTGAAAAAATTTAGGCTTCATTTCTTTGTCATAGATGTATGGTGCACTTGGTACTCTTTTACTTCTGTCAAACATGGGGTTGCAGCCAGTTTGTGACTTCAGCAATATTTGACTATCATGTTAAACTGAAACAGTTGCCACTCTCTTAAAAACTGACCGATAGGTAAAAGTATGGTACCAAAATTCTCAGGAGACAGGCCTTTCGTGTGAAACAGATGAATTTGACATACAGCTACTTTGAAAATTTAGTATCTGGTACCTAGTACAATGCTAACATGTTGTTGCATTTGACGTGAAGTCCATTCTCGTGAAAATTTTGTTTTGTCCATAAGTTTTTTCTCTGTGAATAAATAGTTTTCTACTTCTGTGTGTTACCTTATTGTGGCATAGCCAAGATAACTTATAAAAATGTTAAATCTCTATCTCAATTCTAAGAACATGTTGCTCAACTTCGGAGGCCATTTTCTCCTTTTTGTGTTTTATCAACTCGCACAATTAAGTTCCATATTTCCGTCATGTATTGTTATATTTACTTCATTCTTTTTTTTAATTGCAGGAAAAGGTGATAGTTTTTTAAAAATAATGTAAACTCAGTTTTGAAATTACCTTCATATGACTGATATTGACAGACAGGGACACAATCGAAAATTAACTTTTATTTTATACAAGTAACAAAACTATTGTAGGTCACACTTTACTCTGGGGTTATCACTTTGTCAACTGCAGTCCATAATCTGTATAATAATAATACTACAGCCATCAGACATTACCATTCACAAACTTACAAACAAAACTCTGTGCGGCACATGAAAGCAGTGACTTGCTCAAAGGAAATGAAGCAGAAACATGAAAATATTTTGAAAGTCCTAGCATCTGCACAAAAAATTTTTTTGAAGATACCTGCTTTGTGATGAGCTTGACATTATGCAGAGGAATACCCTGGTAGTTTGAACGAATGATAAGCTTGAGAAGGTTGTTGCCCAGCACTTCAAACACCATGCAGACATCTAAGAACAATGGTCAAGGAAATAAGTAGAGCAGTGTAATACTAAACCAAAATTCTCCATTTGATTATTAAGACTAAGGAAAAAAATAATTGAAAAGTTGAAAGCCTGAAGACTGAAATCTATAAAACTCAATAACACAAGACAAAAAAAAACCCATTAAAAAAACCCCAAAAAACTGGCATGTAAATGCCCACTGCATCAAAAGATACGAGTTCCATTGACTCCTGAAATCTTGAAGTCGTCCAGCAATTGCACTGCCTTTTCCCTGTGTGGATCTCCTTCATCTGCTTCTCGAACCTGCAACAAAAATAGGCACAGATAATTCAAGCCCAAAGCCTTCCCTGTAAATGTCAGAAATGCCACTCAACCTACACTGTCATAGGTCAGCCACATTAAAAGTGGCATCATTTTAAAAAACTGCACTGAAGCACAGGAGCACAAAAGACTTAACATGTGTTAATCTCTAGCTACCATATTACACCAAAGAGCATGTAAACCCAAAAGCAAAAATTACATATTCAGCCAATAAGTGAGGAAATAATTAAGTTCCTTCCATGCCTTAGAGGCTCACATTCTCCTAGTTTACAAAAATGTCCAGAGCACGAAAAAGAACAAAAGGCATGTGTTCCCCTCCTAGACCGGAATCCACACTGCCACCCATTGCCACATAAAGGTACTTCATTGTCACAAAGATACTCCTTTGCAAATTGAACATTACATGCCCTTATGACTTGAAAGTTCACTTATACAAAACAAAATCAGCCAATGATTTATGACACATAACATTTGTTTTTTTTTTATTTTAAGTAACCAAAAAAAAAAACCCCCAAAGTTTTTATATGTCAAGTAAAAAAATGATGACTGCTATTTGTGCAAAATCAGTAAAATTTGAAAGGAAAGTATTAATCTGTCTGAAAAGCGGTATTTTGACTAAAGCAATTTCAAAATTTCAAAAGCAAAGACATTTATGCTCTGTATCCGAGCTGTTCTGAGCTTACGAAGTAGTCCATTCCTTTACATTGTCTTCACAAAAAGCTATGGCTGCTTGTGAGTACTTGAAAATGGTTAAAAGTGGTATATATTCTTACTTAATGTAGAAGATGTACAGCTCATGAAAACTAAAAACAATCTTGACATCACTTTGCCAATAACTGGTACTGTTCAGATATTTGGGATAATTCATTTTTGTTTTTTAATGAATCTCTAGTTACAAGTTCCATAATATAGCAATGCACTGTGTTCCTACTGTAAACACATCTTTACCAACTATAAAGGCTTACGGTACATTATCTTGTATGCTTTAACCAATAATTGAACAGTCAAATGATGTAGACAAGCTGTCCAAAATTGAAAAAAGCCATTGTCCATAATTACAAAAAATTATCAAAGCTAAACAGCATCAGGGAAGCAAAGACAAAAACTCCTTAAACTTACACATTTCAACAGCTTGATTTCATCCAGGGCAGTTTCAGTGTAGTGCTGAGCACTTTTTACAACCTTCAGTGCCACAAATCTTTTACATCTGAGGGGAAATAAAAGGAAATTTGACCTTCAGCAAAGACCCTCATTTAACTCATACTATGACTTAGTTTTTATATTCAAATAAAAAGAATCTATTGTCCAATTAATGGCAGCCACACACGACACAGGCCGTCCTCAAGGCGCGGCTTCAACTGAACTGTGCAGACCTCAAACAGACAAAGCACAGACCCAGCGTGGGCCAAGCACAGACCCAGCGCAGGCCAAAATCAAAACAAATCCCCGGCCTGTGCAAGGACTGAACAAGGCCTGTCTGAATTCTATCCCCGCCTGAAATTTCCATGCGGCCAGTGTGGTGAGTAGGTGTATTGATGAAAGAAAATGGCATCTGGCCAAGCGACAAGGTTTTGGACTTTATTGAAATGTGTACAAAAATCACCAACGCTTCCGGAAAATTTAGTGCAAAGAGTACAGTAACAGACAACCCAACGACAAAGCATAATACGAGGTTAGTTCCACGTAAACCTTTCCCGCAAGTGCCGATAGAAGAATAATCCATTTCACGAAGCAAGTTGATTGTGTAATTACACCTGTGGAGTGGGTGGTTGGCAGGTGCTCTGGTGTGGTTGGCTCCTTCTTTCCTATAAAAAATTTATCTTCTCTATCTCCCCTCCTTCTTTTTTGTGTTTGTTACTCTCCTGTAGTACTTCTAATCTTCAGCACTTATAAGACTATGACCTTATTGTGTTGCAAGTGCCGTAAAACTCTAACTAAAACTAAAACCAAACACGTTTGGAGAAGCCACTTTTTGGACTACAGCCTCTTTTACTTCTTTTTCAAATATAGACCTATTGCTAGGCATGCCAGCGACATTTTGTCCTGATTGGTCGCCACAAGGATTGCACAGTCATTGCATGTGCCGTGTGTGTGCACTTGACCCAGGTCGCCTCAGCGGGCCTGATGACAAAACTCAAGGGGGCCCCAAGGATCGCCTTAAGATCACAGAGTCCAAGGACAGCCCGCATTAGACTGATTTTCTACCAGTCTGACTAGGCTCTTTGAACATGCAAGAAAGAACAAAAAATCCTACTGCACTCCCAACCAAGCTTTCGAATTCAACATGTCAGTGAAGCTTATGACTGACTGCAGCAAAACACTGGGTAAAAAGTAGAAATGCAGGTAGAAATTACTTTAAAATGATAAGCCATTTTCATAAAAACTGGAATTATACAAGACTACTAATGGTTGTAAAGCGCATAGAGCATGCTGAAGAGTGTGGATGTGCATAACATGAATGCTATTATTATCATTATTAGCCATCCTTCAAAACCTTGCCTCCCGCTAAACTTCCAGTATGTGGTAAAAATTTACGAAAAACCATACAAGTCGGTCAATCAATACAAAACACGCTATGGAATGAACCAGTGCAAATGCATTCATTGCCTACTTCGCTACTAAATCCTGTGCTAACCAGGGTATGGTAATTAAAAAAAACGTTTCCTGGCACAAACTAATCTTGCTGACCACTGGGATTAAGTATTTTGATTTAGTTTAATGTATGGCACATGCAACACAATAAGGTCATATAAGTGCCAGAGATTAGGTGTTACAAGAGGGTAACAAGCACAAAAAACACCCCAAAAAAAAGAAAGAGGAGAAAAGGATATTTGAAAGGGAAAAAAGGAGCAAAATTAACTACCCCAGATCACCCGCCAACCACCCACAGGGACTAAATTAACTAAGTATGTAAATCTGCTTTTCTTACAGGCTATAAAAATAGCCAGGTAGTTTGCTTTGGCACATGAACTGCATATCCCTTTTTGTGTTGATGAGGCAACAAATGAGCACCAGAGAGCTCTGCAGCAGAAAGTAACAGATTCATAACAACAGAAACAGTCAGTTATGCAAATTGTTTCTGGAGAGGTAAGTTTTAAATCTTACTCCCAATCCAATGCACACACAGATATTTTTACTACAAGTACACATAAGATATAAATACAAATCTAAATAAATGTACACAGACACAAATAAGTTCTCATTTGCAAACACTCGAACTCGCTTAAACATTTTATAACAACAATGACACAATTGCCCAAGTCTTTTTTCTTCTTCAGGTCTTTAATTATTGGTAATTCAATTTCACAGAGCAGTGTGCAAGACAGTCTGCCCTCAGGAAAACCCAACCCCAGGTCACCAGCATCCATCCAACTTCACTTTTCTTTTAGCAGTAGTGCCCCCAATTCCCAAGCCAGACAGCCACTGGGAGCACACAGTGTTCCTATGTATAGTAACACACACCGGTCCCCACCACAAATCAATGAAATCAATGTTTCCCTTCCCTCAGAGCTAGAAGAAGCCCGCCACTCTTGCGCTTCATGGGGAATCCCAGTGTGAAAAACCAAACGTCCTCCCCGTCTACCACTGGTGACCTCATCTCAGCATGTGTGAGTTATGTAGCTAGTGGATGAGTAAATCGTTATTTTTAAAAAACCACAAGCAGTCTTCAAATCAATAAATATTAACGGGATGGCATTGAGAGAACAGAACTTTCTTTGGAAACTCCTGATCTTTACCATAAACTTCATTTCCCAAGAATGCTCACCCATCCTCTGCAAGTCTCATTAGTATAAAGATGAAAAACTTAACAGTAATAATGAGACAAAACACTGTATCAGTTCACTTTGACACTTCAATTTTTAATCTTAACTTGACATGCTGGGAAAGGGTATCCTACGCCCAAAGCTCCAAATTAAACTGCATGTGAAATAGTTCCAGGCCTGATTCAGACACCTAAGAGGGTATTCAATGTTTTTCAAGGTGATACTGAAATACACCATTTCGCTGTGGCTTTTTTTTTTTTGGGGGGGGGGCAACACCAAAACTCATTCTTCATTGTCAAGAAACAATCCAGCTCCCTGTCCACAACCACTGTTTTTCAAGATTAAGCTAATAAAATCTTCCATAAATTCTCTTGTCATTTCACTGAATTCAGACTGATGTATTACTTATTCTTCAATGATATACTTTAACCGGTGGTACCATATAACACATCATGTTCAGGCGCATAATGATAAATAATTTTATAAATTGCAGGAACCATGACTTTCGAAAGTACTATTTTGTGTGGTGGGACATACTAATAAAGATTAACAGGTGTTTAAAACAACAAACATAAACTGGTTGATGTGAATGTAAAGGGACAACTATTCCGGTACACCAGGTTTGAATTTGATTTCTTCACCTTGAATATGAATCTTTGTTATAGTACGAGTTTTAAGGCACATCATATAAATACTGAAGATTAATGTTACAAGAGAGTAACACACATGAAAGAGAAGGAGGAGAGATAAGGACGATAGATGTATGACAGGAAAGAAGGTGCAAACCATACCAGAGCACCCACCAACCATCCACTGGATAAGAATCTGAGCCAGGTAAGTTAGATATTACCAACACTGCAGACTAGAGAGTACTTCCAACAGACAGAAAGCTGACCTGGTGTGACAATATATGCCACCACTTGAAGGTAATCCAAAACCCAAGCAATATAAAATTAATATGAGGTGTCAACTTCAGTTGTGAAAATACTCCATGCATAAATCACCAAAACAAATAAAAGCACTTTGATCGATATTAGTAAAACACACATACTAAGCCTCTGGAAATGTTCAGCACATTTTATTATAATGTTAATGTGGGTAACATGAATTTGCACTTTATCATCTAAAATTCTAAGATAAAAATAAACAATAACTATAAGAGAAAACACAAATACTGGATGAAAATTTCACAACTTAAAAGATGACTCTATGTCAGGGAATCCAGTTAAAAAATTTGCCCACATAATTAACCCTTTATAGTAATGAAGAAGGATGAGACAGGAGTGACAGAAAAAGAGCCATAAGAAAATAATACAAAAAACAAAAACAATATTGGTACATGCGCCAAATATGTGTACAAGAGTGTACTGGCACATGTATGTCAAATATGTGTACACGGGTGTGGTTCATGCAGTCCATTGACGTTAGTCCTCAAATTACAGTAAATAATAAAAAATTTCAATAGAATGAGGCTTGCAGGCTTTGATCCAACTCCAACTGACACAGACAAGTAAACATGACTGACTGACTGTATATGTGCTCATTTGTACATGCACTTACATACATACGGGGGAAGGAGAGGCGCCGGGGGGGTGGAAGAGATACTCACTCTAGATCCCAACTGAGCCAGACAGTGGAGAAGTGTCCCCAGCCTAGTTTGCGCACGGTGTGATATCGGCTATTGAGAAGGTCCCCAATCTTCACAGGGTGATATCCACCCTTGCAGTAGTCTCTGGGATCCTCTTGTTCATCATCATCAGAGCCCAGGATTTCTTCTTCCTCATCTTCCTCTTCATCATAGCGTGGCTCGTTCTTCTTGGGGTCTGTCGACCTGCAAGTGAAGGAAAAAATAGTTGTTAAAAAATCATGTAAGTACCTCAAACTCAAAGTGGGAAAAACCACTATTTTCTTCAGCTAAAAAATTATGTCATGGAATGTATTTTAGTTTAGTTTTAGGTTTTAGTAAGTGTTTTACCACACTTGCAACACAATAAGGTCATATAAGAGCCAAAAATTAGAGGTGTTACAAGTGAGTAGCAAACACAAAAAAGAAAGAGATATAAGGCTTAAGGGCGAAAGATGTTTGATAGAAAAGATTTAGAAAATTCCCTTATCTCAGAGAGCATTTTCAAACAGGTCTGTTTTTCTATGTCAAAATAAATCAATAAGACATTCATGCACAACAGTAAACACAGTTGTCGCAATTCTTTCCATAAAACACTATTGTTGAAAAGAGAAATGATGCCCTCATTTTTAAAAACATTTTGACAATCACCCCCTTCTCCACCTACCCAAAACCCAATAATAATGTGTCACATTAATAAGTTATAAACAAAGATAGTATAATAGTAAGAAGTACTGCAGCATAGACACTCAAATATCTGCCGATCTTTCGCAGTACTCAGTACTCGCAGTACGTTTTATTCCCAGCAATTAAAAAGCACCTAGAACTCATTGTGCGTCAAACATACAAAGGAAGCTTGCAAACTAGTTTGCCCACAACCACAGAATAAATCACGAGGGTTTTTTTTTTTTTTTTGGTTACTGTTTTGTGTGAGGGGGGTGGGGGCGGGTATAGAGGACGTGAGGCAGCGACAATCAGCTTACAGAGCCTGGGGCGATGTCAACACCACACAACGAGTGGGAGGGTGAGTCGTTGGTTTAACTAGTGAACTCCCCATATATCACACAGTGGGAGAAATCAACCAAGGACGATTTCGCTGCGAGGAATTATTGCCTCTGGGCGCGGCTCGCAAGACACGCGACAACCACTTGCTGTAGGCCGTCAATACTCGAAGAAAAGGGACTTTGTACAATTACGCCAATTGGATGGTGGAAACGGGGTTGTAATTAAAGAACGAAAAGAGAGGAACACTGATCGGGTGGCGGATATATGGTATAGGGAAGAGTTCATCATTTAATTTGATCGACGTTAAAACATCGGGTTTCATTAGCTCTTCTTTGAGCAAGGTGAGTGTGTTCGTAGGGAGCGCAGTTTTGGGGCTTAGTTTTGTTTGGGGATTATTATTGTTTTCGCTGTTGATTTTGCTGACAGTTTTCTTTTGGGGGGGGGGGGGTGACCCCCTATCGCTGTTTAACCATCTTCTGACAATCATCTGATCTATTCATAAATATTCAACAGAGTATGTTCCAACATGATGTCATTTGGTGTTTGTAATGGGTTGACAGAACATCGACCTCAACAGATGTATAAAATTTGTTTTATGCATGCCTTCATCCATCTGTCGCACTCGGGAAACTTTTCCATAAGTGGCCATACATCGATAAATCTCTTCTTTTTTTTTTTAAAGTATGGGGCAAAATGAACGTTACTTCTCTACTTGCTCTAAATTTGAAAGATGTTCTTCGTCCCACAAGAACTGGGGTTTTGGGAGGGAAGGGGTGCGCAAGAAAGAACAATTATTTATAAGACGATAAGGATAAATTAAAGCCAACACAGCGGTGGTCTCCGACCACTGACTATTATATTCTGTGTTATTTGAATGCGCTGCGAGATAAGCAGGCACAACGACAAGCGACAAGTCACTGGTCTAGAAAATGGAATTCAATGGTTCTCACGACCAGCAGGTGGCATAAGATCACAGAATATGTTTTAGTTTTAACTGCACTCATAGTTTTCGAGAAGCATATCAACTATTCTTTTATTTGCGATCTAGATATCACAAAGCACGCTGTTTCATGAACAAAAACAAATTTATAGAAATAACAACTGGACAGCACTGACATTATAGGAAATATTCGCAAAACCCTCCAATAACATCAAAACAATCCTGTTCACATTGGCAGAACAAAGTCAGATGACGGAGGCAGGGGTAACAGACTACCGCGAAAAGAGAACTCGCGAGAAGCGAATCTTAGTTTTTTGTTAGTGTTTTTCGGTACTTGCAACACAAAAAGTCCATATAAGTGCCGAAGAATAGATGTGTTACAAGAGAGCAACATACACAAAAAAGAAGGGAGGAGAGAATAAGGACGATAGATGTTTAATAGAAAAGAACGAGCAAACCACACCAGAGCACCCGCCAACCACCCGCGAGAAGCCAATCTTTAACCAGGCACATTTATTAGGTTGTGTGCAAACAACCCTCGATATGGAAACGGGCGGGTGGGCAAGTTTCTTCTAAACTGGTGCATGAAATCGAGCTAATAATTATCTTATGAGTTGATGAATTGGCTACATAAGAAATGCATTTTAACAACACTGGCGACGAAACAGATAACACAGATTAAACATTCTTTAAAAATGCAATTTACATAACAAACACATGACAATAAAACTAAAGATTTGAAGCTCTGTTCCTCCGTTCACCCAGGGACACACCAAAACAATAACATAAGCGCACAACTGAAGCTAATACAGAGGAAACGTACTGATCAAACCAAAAGTTGAGATACTCCTCACGAATCAAGAGTCGTTGGAATGCACGAAAAAAACCAATGGACATTTTCCTCCAGACTAATTCTGGTTCGCATGATTCCACTCAAGAGCACACACACAAACTCTCTACACTATTCCTTCAACGAGTTGGTACAAGCTGATCAGCCTCAGACCTCCAATGTCCCTTACCCCCTCCCCTCCCAAATTCATTCGCACACCCAATCACCATTGCCTCTCTTACACTCTTCAGCGAGTAATGCCATCGATAACATTGTGGTATTCGTCCCCCCTCGAAACCCGTCGTCTATCTCTTTTAAGAACAGACTCAAACTTCTATTCACGCTAGTTGTAAAAATCAGCGTCAAGAGACGAGTGTGACATCCAGTGAGGTGCTTCAGTTTAAGATACAAATCGGCACCAATACACAACCGTTCTCAGTCCGTATTCATTATCAACATCAAATGCAAGACACACTGTTTGTGCAATTTGCATGTGAAACGCGTACACACACCGCGTTTGCTTCATTGAATAGGAATGGTGCGTGTAGCAACGGTGAACCCGAATTGTAAGGGTAGCAAATAAGCACGGGTTATTAACCACGACGAAAGCAACCACTGACGAAAGCAACCACTGACGAGCTTACATGCCAAGCAGCAGGAGACCGTTCAGCATTGTATAAACATTTATCGCAGCTCGCGAGGACGAATAACCTCCTTCGCGCACTCTGCCCCTACACTCGAGCAAATTTTCAGAAAAACAAGATTATCCATTAGACTTGGTTTAATGATATCGCTTTTGACTTCATCAAAGTAGAACTCACCAGTTGTGGTTGAACAGAGTGAGTGCAAAGAAACATACCGATACGATAACAAGTATTCAAGCAATGGAAAAGGCAAGATAAAAACAAAAGTGGGGGGAAAGAATAGAACCTGAATAGAACCTAACAGTAGCGTCCCTAAACCACCTGCCAGCTTGTTATGCATCGTACAGACACGTAAAACATCGACATTGACCATTGCACTGATGACATGAGAACAACGTATCCTCGGCCAAAAATAATACAATGTACCTCCAAAAGAGGACAAAAATAAAAGCGCAAGTGTATAACCCTTGTTTACAGTAGTCGGGGTGACACGAGCTGTTTTTGCGCAGAGGGTTTACATCATATCATATATGAGATCTCTAACGTACAAACAATAAACAAAGCTGGGTTTCACCAGAAACAATGCGACAGCAAATACAAGTGAACATGCACGGGAACAGTGATGTTGAACAGAGGGGAAAACAAGTAAGGTGATCTAGATATAAAAGGAAAAAAACATTCTCAGAGCTCTGAAAAAGTAAATCGGTCAGCAAGTCAATCGAACACCAAGGCCAGATACCATGAGAGACCCCGAAACCGACGACAAAGGCAAAACTAAAGCAACAAACAAACACGCTGATATCTGATATAGCTCCATTGATAAGACGCGTGAGTGGAAAGAAGACAGACAAACAGAGTACGGATAAACAAACACAGTTGCTGACAGTATATACCGAAGTAAAAAATAGTGCACAAGTACTACATAATAATATTATGTATCAGAAGCGTACAAAAACAAAAGTGCGTACATTGGTGGTGAACAACTAGTCTCCTTGGGAGCAGAACAGGCGCTTTTATCAAGACTTGTGCCTTGGTCGGCTTGTTCTTCTGTCGAAACGCAAGAAGAAGGGCAGTCCGGGATATCACTGGCGGAAATGTCTGGGAAAAAATCATGTTCGGAGAAACTAGTGGCAGCATCACTTGATGGCGAGCATCTAGAGGACTCCCACTGTATCATATTAGAATAGCCAAGCTCACTTCTGGACACAAGGTCTGACGTGCAATGGTCTGAAGCTTCACTAACCATCAGATCACTCATCTTATCATGCTTTGGCAAACTTGAAGAAGCACCAACGAAAACAGCATTCGGCTGAGAGGACGCCGATCTATCAGAAGGTTCAGGGATCTTGACATTAGCGTTAGTCAGTACAGCTGTTTCCACTTGTGAGTACCCCACTTCCCAACTATCTACCTCCGGCATGATCAGATCAGATATATCGCTCACGTTGGAGTCAATCTGAGAAAGTTCCGGATCAACATCTGAAGCCCCCGTGGAGATGTGAAAAGATCGCTTGTCTACCTGAAAAGACTCAATCTGAGAGGATTCTGTGTCAATCTGAGATGACTCCGTGTCAGCCTGAGAATGCTCAGTCTCAATTTGAGAATACTCTGTGTCCAAATGCGAACGCTCTGTGTCATTTCGAGAAGATTCAGTGTCGGAACTAGCCAGCAATTCAGAGCCGGCAGTGGGCACATGAGGTACGTGTTCAGCCACGCGATGACTGACAGAGACAGGTACCAGAGAAGACCCACATTCCCCTGTGAGCAGATTATTGTCCATGTCTACATTCAGCATACCCATGGCCACCTCTTCACTAAGCCGAACGGGCTGGCTGGAAACGAACATGTCCAATGATGTGCAAGTGCTGGGGCCACGATCGTTGACCACTGCGTCAGTAGTTGCAGCAGCATACTCCTGGTCAGCACAGCACCTGATGTTCCACGTAAGCTGTCTCGGGAGATCATACGAATCTGAAAGCACGTTGTTGTCTGCATCAGGTTGATCCACGACACTCGCCACACCATTTGACTGCATTTGCTGACTAATAACAGCCGTATTTTCGGGGCAGACACTGGTGATGTTGTCGCTGACCTCTTCAATGGCCAACGGGCAGGTGATAGGGACATTATCACTCCCCATGGTGTTAACATTAGTATTAGTATGTGTATTAGTACTTGCAGCGTTCTGCTGGTTACCGCTGCCCCCGGTGTCTTGTGTTGCAGACTGTCCAGAGACAGCAATGACTACCATTTCCACGAGCGAGTGCCCCGTGCCGCGGTTTGGCACAGCTGGGATTGTAGACGAACTACCTTGTTGTGCCGGCATCAGCCTAGACCATGAAATAAACTAACTTTATCATGGACAGCAACAACTCCAAACTAGCTTCTGGCCGTACGAAGATTAGGGAAACAAAACAAAACATAGCAAAAAACAATTATCTCCGTGCTGTTTTCACCTCCAAATCCTGCAGCATGCAATCAAAAAATCATAGAACAGTACTGAGTGCAATGGCGCAAACGCGTCACCACAAATGTATTTCCCAATGCAAATATAGTCCGAGATCGTATGGTGATCAATTATGGAGGCTAAAAGAATATGCACTTGTTACCGGTATCGTTGTCGAACATAAGACGGCATACTAAACCACCCAACAATAACACAGCCTTGACTGCAGAGCCGGCCGCCCACACCAAATAAAGAAATCATTCTCGGAGTTTACGTTTGAAATATGTGACAATCCGATAAACGGTCTTGATTAATTCAAAGTAATAGCAGACGGAGTCGAGTTTTAGACACGGAGCACACACAGAAACACAGCAGAGATCAGGCAAAGTGGCCTAGCTCTGGGCAGCTCATGTCCCACTGTCGGCATAAGAGACGCAGCAAACTTTCCATATAATCGATGTCTGCCCCCTCTCGCAGCACTCACTCAACACACGCGCACGCTCACCACCAGCAGCGATGTCCAACAACGGGAAGCGCCGAGTCTTACAGCAAGTGTTTAAGATGGGGTGCTGCCCGGGAAGGCGAAACCGGGTGGAAGGGTTGGAGGAAGAGGAGGTGTGTCAGAGAAATTCTCACGATGACGTAAGAGACAGTTCATCAACGGGGATAGAAAGGACTCCTCAACGGGAACAGGGTGTACTCCAAAAAAATAAATTTATCCACGTTCTTTTACGCACAAACGAATGGAACTAAGCACCGCGTTAATTTTCAGAAACGTACGTAGTAATTCAGTGTGAATGGTGTGAGTTCAAACGCTGGCAGTTCACTCCATGCAAACGCTGATAGGAATGAGTAGGTTATATATCCGTCTGCATCACTGCAGGTTGGCGACGTTTCTCAAATTTACATACCAAATTATATAATTCACTCGTGGGGTGTGGATAGGAGAGGCAAAGACGAGGGGAGAGCGAGAGGCACTGGATATAGCAGAGTTCCAGGGGAAGAACAAGTCAATGCGCGAGTCTCTGTCTGGGCGTTCATACGAAAAATCAATGAGCTACATCTCGAGTCCGGACAAGGGGGTATACATTCGAACTGATATATCAAAAACGGTTGAGATTTCCAGCCTCACCCACGCCATATCGACATTAAAGCCGAGGGCTGTTAAAGTGCTAGATATAAAATTAAGAGTTTTCTCCTTCTCACTACCGAACTAGTAGCACTAGTAGCTCCCTCCGACGACCCAATATGCCTTCTGAGAGTTAACACGTTGACGAATTTAGTTTCCAATGTCAACGAATTCAGCACTTGACAATGCAAACCAATCAGACCCGTTGATTACCAAATAGAGCAAGTTATATTACCGAGGTCTCAATTAGCAGCACCGAGACAAAAACAAATAGCATGCTTTAATGATCATTACGCACCTAAAAGACCAAAACCTGACTCTGACAAGGTGCCAGAATGATTTGACGGTTGTTTCCCTAAGACTATGCCAGTACTAGGGAAAGTCTTTGGGCAGACAGCCGGCGCCCCTGTAGTAGTAATTAATGTTTGCTGAGAGAAAATAAACAATCCTCCACAGGGAGGAAAACGCCTGGCGTCGAAGAGCAAATCGACAAGAAATGAGGACCAGAAGTGAAGGCTACGTCAATACTATGACGTCATGATGAGAGCAATATGCCATTCCACGATGGCGACTGCAGCTTCTTGGGTTCACAATGCACCCACATAGTGTTGGCAACTCGAAGAAAGATAAAGAGTACTGGCGAAAGGGAGGAGAAAACAAAAAGTAAAATTCCAATACACCACAGATAGGCGTTCTCCGTTGAAGACAAGAAAAAAAAATATGCTAAAACGAATACCTGCCGTCACCTGCCCACAGACCAAAAACCTAGTAGAAAGTGTTTTGAGACCAAAAGACGTTTTTGGGTGGCAGTGATCTAAACAAGGTGTATTTTGGTGCACTTTTAATATACCACCTGTATCAGCCTTGAAGCATAACCATTACTACCATGTTCACACATTATTTACGCCAACAAACAAATAACCGGTACCAAATTGGGACACAGAACGAAATAAACCACAAATAGTTCCTGCCTTAATCATAACACAAAGACTTAAATACACTACACTGCTGACATCCCTTTAAAAAAGAGTGGAACCACTTGTAACAATACTAGCAACACCAAATTACGATCGATTACCAAGGTCAGTGAATGACATGGGGGATTTGCCCGCATTTCGGGGATAAAGAGAGGAACAAGAACACAAGGCCCTTTTTGGACCCAGAAAACGCCTACTGGTTATTAACCCCTTATCTTCCAAATTTGAGGAAGAACTAATGAGTAGGCCTGGGTGTGGAAGCGCATTGCTGCGTTACAAGAATCTCGATGTTCATAATGACAGTTCTTTTTTTAACTGGCGTAAAAGCTCATTCTTCTTCGCTTTGAGCTTTGTTGCTGGGGTTGGGTTTTGGGTTTTTTTTAGGGGGGGGGGGGTTGTTGTTGTTGTTTGTTTTGTTGTTGTTGTTTGTTTTGTTGTTGTTGTTTGTTTTGTTGTTGTTGTTTGTTTTGTTGTTGTTGCTGTTGTTTTGTTGTTGTTGTTTTGTTTTGTTTTGTTTTGTTTTGTGTGTTGTTGTTTTTTTTTGGGGGGGGGGTTCTTGAATATTGGCAAAGAGCTTTTCCCACGCTAGTCACCTACATTTACACTGTTTCATATACCCATCGAGTCCCTCATTCATACCCTTTATACTATACCACCCCCACCCCCTTTAAAAACAAAACAAAAACCCCAACCCTCACAGACCCCTTACCCCCACCAACATCCCACTCCCTGACTCTTCCCCTCTTACTTTATAATATAGGCTACCCATCTGGTCGGATTTTCATGTCCTTGTCTTATTTGAGCAGTTATAGATAACCTTTACGAAGTCACTACCGGTAAGCAAACTACTTTCGCTTTGTCCATCAATCCACCTTGGTCGAGTTGCTGAGGGGCAAAAAATACTTCTACGAGTCAGAGTTATGAGGGCAGAGTTGTGTCTTCCGAACAAGATCGTCGTCTTCGGGAGGTCAGGCCCATTCCCCGACGCTGTGGAGTCTAAAATGTTAGTGATAATTGGGCTGTCAGTTGTGTGTGTGTATGTGTGTGTGTGAATGTGTGAGTGTGTATGCATGAGAGAGGGGGGGGGGACATCACCAAGCTTCTTAAATAAAACAAAACTAACTGAATGTTTATGTTTTTAACAGAATTACGCAAGGCAGGACAATATTTTACTTCTAGACCTGCTCCATAACTCTAGTATCGGCCTTGTCAGTGATAGGGTTACGGCCTGACAATGGCATACGAATGTTCAGACACGCAAACTGATAGAGCTACCTAAGGGAGGGGCAAGTAGTCACAATTCCAATAACCGGAACTTCCCATCATGACATATCTTTTATTGGGGGAAAAGAAGGGAAGAACAACCAAATATACATGTTTGGTTATTTTAAATTTGTTGGTGGGGTAGTGGGGTTTTTAAGGTTTTTGTGCTTTTTTTTAAGGTCCTACTACTAAGCCGACACCGAGTGTAGCTTCTGCTTCCAACACAGAAAAATATGTTAGGACCTTTAAGACTTTACGGCACAAAATTTCCATTATCGATTTCTGATATAAGAGCAGCGAGCGGAGCTACCACCACGTATTTCCGAGAGCATCACAAAGCACGAAAAGAATTAAAAGAAAACCCACATCTTCAAAATGAAACAGTTGAGACAGACATCAGGACGTGAACGCATTTATATATTCCCTCTTGCCACAGCAAAAAAAAAGGTTTGGAGTGGTGGAGGGGGGAGGGGTCCCGAAATAAAGAGAACGTCGACAAAGAACGAGTAAACGTAGTGTAGACCAAAAAAAAAGATGATACGACATGGCGATTTGTAAATGCATGCACAACAAGTGAACCATCAAAAGCAGGACATAATCATCACCAGGCGAAAAGTAAGAGAAAATATTCGCAGTCTTTAAATAGATAATGTACTAGCACTACTTAAGCTACAACTGTCTGCCTGCGGGAAATCATTTAGCAAAGCAAAGCGTGAGAAAACAATGAGTTTTTTAAAGCTGCAAGTTTATAAAAACAACTGAACAGCGTATATATCCTTTTGCGAAGACAAGAGAGACTATTTCAACAGGAAATGAAAAATAGTCATGGTTGATGGCAACGATTGTAAAAGTTTTACATTCCCATCGACACAAGTAAAACCGTACTACGGTACTGCTTCGGCTCTGCCTGTCAGGGTCAACCCAGACTGAGAAGAAATATAGCATCTGAATTTTATTTTTAAAAACAGAGATACTCCATAAAACAAATCACACTAATGGGAAATCTAACTCACGGCGAAATGCCTACCATTTTAACCACAGACTTGGGTACAAGAGAACTACAATTTTTAGTGGAGGTTTTACGGCGCTCGCAACTGCATAAGGTCATTGGAGCGCCAGAAGATATTTAGAGGTGTTACATGAGAGTAACAAACATAAAAAAAGAAGAAGGGGGAGATAAGGACGATAGACGTTTCATAGGAAAGAAGAAGCAAACCACACCAGAGCACCCGCCAACCACCCACGAACTACAGTTGGTGTGTGGCAGGCCGATATAAATTCAACAACAACATATATCGGCATAAGCCCCGTTCAGATAAATGCACAGGAGTTTAAAAATGGACATCAAAAGCGCACACAACCCCTTGCCAGCTCGATGACAATCAACCAAGCACAAAACATACCTAGTCCGCGGCTTCCTTTGCCTGTGTACAGTGACCCATGCCAATTGAAAATCACCACCAGGTTGATATGAAGAAGATGAACCACGCCTTTGTTTTAGCCACTTCGTAATCTTTTTCATCATCATCTCATGTTAGGGACACATAAAGCAAACACGGTCCAACAGATGGACTGGCACTAGTTACCTGGCTTGTCATATTTTCAAACACGAAATTCATTCACATTATAAGGGAATTACTAGATTACCACAAAGCACATTAACACTTTTAATAGAATAAGTTGAACGTTAGCACATTCCAGCAGCCTCTATTGCCCACTTTGAAATCAGTATCCAATTGAGAACATTCACAAAAGCAAACGATGAAAGGATTCCGTATCCAACAAAAAAATTGAAAGTATTTTCTAACGGTGCTAAGGGGGTGGTCAGTCACAACCCGTAATTAACTGGTTGGATGCACCATTAGTGATCCACACGGAGCAACAGCAATACTCTCTAAACTCAACTGAAGGATAATCCACCGTATAGAAAACTAGAGTATCAAAGCACCCAGGCGAGGGTAAAGCGGCGATTCTCCCTGCCCCAGTCAGCAGGCAAGCCGAACGCCGTGTTATGAGAGGAGATGTTTATCTCCTCTCAGCTAAGCATCTATCTGGTCAAACACTGGCGCTCTACGAGAGCAGGCGCCTGCCGCAAGGGCTGGGCCCCGTTTTCAGACAAAGAAATCAGAACTTGCCGCCACATAGATGTTATAAAGCTAGCTGGGTTACCGGGTGAGATTCGCGCAAAAAAAAAGAGGGAGAGAGCTAGAAACGAAAAAGTCTTCCACATGTGGAGAAGTACGCGGTGAGAACTCCTGCTGTCATGGGCATAGACATCGCGTACATTTAAAGTAACTGCAGCAACAGCAAGTCTGTTAATTCTTGTCGTATACTTAGCAGCATTTCTAAACTCACAGTGCTTATCATTGAACGGTATTGAATCGGAAAGCTTTTCTAAAAGCACAAAAGAAAAAGTAGACGGTATTTGAGCTTCACGCTTGCAAAAAATAATAATTTTTAGAGTTAAAAAAAAGACATTTACTTTTTATTAAAAGCACTTGAACGAAACCATACGAATACAAGAACGTCAAAGAAAATGTACATGCATTGTCTTATAAGGCGATGCTAAACGGTTCTCGGATTGACTCACAAGAGGAAAGTGGAAAATTCAAGCGATGAACATTTCAAGCTGGAGGATGGGAGAGGGGTAAGAAAGGGGAGGAAGGGGGGTGGGAAGGAGGCAGAGGTGTGAAGGTGCGGGCGCCTTAATGCGATACACATTTGATAGTTTTTCCACACCAGCAGACTAGGAAACGCCTTGCGTTTGGGCCTGGTGGGAGCGTTGCCTACTGAAAAACACGAGCCGACTTTTCGAAACAGCATGAATTCGAAAAGCAGTGAAAATGCTCAGAGCGTGACGGACTTCAGACACTGTTAAAATTAGTCTGGAAAGTGTAATTCTAAACCCCGGGTGCACTTCGTTGACAGCAGAACTATACTTTTATTATTGTGACATCGCTAAAAGCGCCAAGCTTTCTTTCTTAAATATAACTGCTGGTCTGCCAATTTACATCATGTCTGCAACTATACAATGTCCCGTTTGTACTCCTCGACTGACACACTTAACAGCTCTTAAGTGAAACATCCGGCGAGCCCGATATTCTGCCGCTCCGCCAAAGTGAGTTAAATGGTCTGTCCTGTGAAGTGTGGCGATTACAGCAAGGAGGAACAGAGGGTCAGTAAAGAAAGAGAACCTATCATTGGTGAAAATACGAAAAGAATCTAGCAACATTCGGGTAAGTCCCTCAAAATTCATATTTTCACAAAAGTTCTCTCCCACAACACATACACGAACACTATATTATATATATATATATATATATATATATATATATATATATATATATAACCAAAATATATTCATACAGTAACAAGACATACTATACAAAATATGTGGCTGGAGCTGTGTAGCAGCAAAAGCTGGCCTTGATCTGTCAATGATCCTTACATAATATATTGTTATGAAAACAACTGTTTTTGGTTTAAGCAAGTTTTACGGCACTTGTAACACAATCAAATTATGTAAGTGCCGAAGACTAGAGGTGCCACAAGAGTGTAACAAACCCAAAAAGAAGGATGTAAGATCAGGAGGATAGATGCTTGATTGGAAAGATGGAGTAAACCACACCACAGCACCCGCAACCATCCACAAACAGCTGTGTACTCGGCAAAAGATTCATTATACAAAAGAACGAAGACAAGCCACGGGGAAAAAATCACACCAATGTCAAGGTCGAGATGCACAAGCTTGCAATGAGAGAAACAAGCACTAGCATGAGCGAAAATGAAAACTGGGGGGTAAAACGTGCTCTGGGCCAAGGTCTGAAACATCTTCGGCAGTGCAATTCATGTTGTTGAAATAAGAACCAACAAAATTAATACAATCACTTCAAAGAACAGAGCGCGAGCACATCACAGAAGCATTTCATTGGACATTTATTATCCACAGCAAATCTAATTCCTGGAGAAGCCGAGGAGGCCAAGAGGAGAGCCTTGTGCTGTATACAGAAGCATTATAATACCTCGTTGACAGGTTCGATAAGCAGAATATGTCATTCGATTGTTGTTTTTTTAAGCCAGTCAAGTTCCAAAAAAAAAAGAAGAAAAAGAAAACCACCGTCTCGGCCATGTGACTCACCCTTTACATTAAATGCACATAGGTGTTCACCCCCCCCCCCCCCCCCCCCCCCCGACATTCAGACAGTTACCATCGTATACTCAAAGGTTAAATGCTACCCCGACCTTTGCAGAGGGAGCTCGACATCAGCTTTATTATTGTTTGAACTAACCTGCATGCATTGGTGTAACTGTAAGCACACGAGCACTTGCAAGCGCTCATCGTAAACAACACACAAAATATTCTTGGGGGGGGGGGGTGTTGCTCCTTTGACCAAATTTTCAGCGTACCTATGAGAAAACGGAGCGGGGAATGTGCCTCGAGGCCCAGGAATGCAGGTACACTTACATCAGACCCACGCAGCGATGGACCCAAGTGTCCATACCCACAGGCATGAATTGGTACAGGTTTAATGACCATAAAAAGACGGCCAGGTCACTTAGGAAGCGGAACCTCTGGTTCAATAGACCTATTTTTAAAATATAGACAATGTTGAAAACTACATGTAATTGTGTTACGAGTCACAACCTTTACAAAAGACACCCTGTTCAAGTTATCCCCGCAACCACAAAAAGGGGGAAAAGATTAAATAAAAATACGCATTATCGGCGGAAAAATACTTCATTACCACCCCCACCCTTTTTTAAACTGGTTTCTCGCTTGTTCTCAATAGGTAAGGAAAAGTGTCTACAAGTACAAGTCTCTCTGTGTAAACGTCTCAAGACTACTGCAAGCATAATTCGCGGATATCCAGGTAACTCTTCAAAAATCTTTATTTTTTAAAATATCATTTTATAAATGTCGCCTCATTAAATAATAGAGGCATTCGAACTATCAAAGTAATTCCATGTTACGAGAAAGAAAGACTGCTACATAGAACAACAGAGAAAGAAGACGCAACGAAAAAAAAAGTAGAACCTAACAGTTGCACCCTCCAACCACCTACAACTTGAGCCTTGAGAACAGAAAAATTCGAAAACACACACACACAGGACCTCTGAAATCTGAATATTAACAGGTCTCGAAACATAATGATTTTGCAAACAAAAAGTGTTAATATGGTGGGCCTCACATCAACACTTCTGTTTGCTATCGAACCTTCCACAAAAGAAAAGACAAAAGTAACCATTACTGTATAATCCCCCCACACCACAATAATATAAACAAAACCCACAAGGTCACTATGGGACCTCACGAACAAGTCGAGCACTGTAACTGATCATAAGCGCAGTTTGGTTTTCAAGATACACGACACTAAACTGGGCTTCTTTGGTTGAGGTATACATGAAGCCAGTCGCGTCTCTTCTACCTCAGCTAATCATTGCACCATTCTTTAGGCCTATAATAAAGGGACCAGAAAGAAGGTGTTCTGATACTGAGAGTGAGGGCGAGATAGAGGGGGAGGAAAAGAACAGACAGACAAGTAAATGTGATTAAATGATGTTTGGCACTCAAATTTCCAGTTGGCCCAGGTAATGACAAATTCAAATACTCGCAACAGCCGAGTTGGAATTAAAAATGTGCATAATATATTGTGACAGAGATATATGACACCAGACTGATACATGTACAAGGTTCGTGTAGGCTGTTGTTTTTCTCTCCTCGAGTTGAACACCTGTTTGGACACTGAATTTTATTCCTTTCTTAGGACAGCAACGACGCTGCTAGACCTACATACCACATTGAGCAGTGCTTTACGCTTTCGATATTAAATGAACTTTAAGAATGTTTCGAACTGAGACCACATTAAAAAGTGACCCAAAACCTCCATCCACGTACCCGGACTTCTATATTATTCAAAATCTACATTAGAGGGTTACAAAACAAAGGGCAACGGGTGTGGTTGGATGCGTATGCGTGCACTCTGCCGCCTCTTGCGACAATCGATGCAGCGAATTATTTAAGTGAATGTTTCATGAAGCAGACATTCAACAAAAGAAATTGTGCGTGAAAGTGGGCGAGTCTGGCGTGTGAGTGTATGTGGGGTGGTGGGGAAGAGGAGGAAATCTCTCTCTCTCTCTCTCTCTCTCTCTCTCTCTCTCTCTCTCTCAACTCATCTGTGTCACTACTGAGTCACCCCACGGGACGAAACTGCAGTCCAGCTGTAAAGCGATGACTAATGCGGAAGAGCGGGGGACGGCGCGGAGAACGCCCGCCCACGATCGAACAGGGGAGATAAGCTCTTCAAATGCAACCAAACTACGCGCTGCACGCTTGCCCCTCCTTATTAACTTATATACTGTCATAATATCTATTCAGTATCGACTTCCTGCAGTATTTGTATTATAATATATAAGAGTGACGCACGATTGCACTTTTTTTTGTTATGATACAAATCTCTTTCTATTTTGAAATGTTCATGTAATTTTATCGCAGTAAATACCACCAGTGTATGACCAAGGGGAATCTTTTTTTTTAATCCAGAGAAATCCTGGGGATTAACTTTCACGCCTATGAACAACATTTGGCTTGGTTGGAGTGGGAAGGGCGGGGTGGAGGGGAGAGGGCCTTAGAAGACCTTATGTTTCAAGAAGAATTAACTACAATTGTAACCTGTATAAAGGATGGGTAGTTGGATTTTCACAATTCCTTTCGAAGGAAGGTATTATGTTGTTATTCCTTATGGACACTTGAGTTTGGGGATAAAGGATTGGCTCCTAAAGTTTTATTTATACAGACAGCTGTTTATATCCTAAAAATGCCGTCTCCTAAAATTTCTTTTAGAGATGAAACTCACAATACATAATGCGCTTGACTGTTGTGGAAAACACATTTTTAGGCGTCGAGGGGAGGGGGCTGCAGGCCTAGTACAGAAGACGTCATAACAGTCATATTTGAAGTTGAGTTTTGTAAGTCTAATGGGACTCTCAGTTCTAATCTGCCCAATGCCAACCAATATCTTTGGATGTGATAGTAAGCTCCTCCAAAAGGATATTAGCGGAGTGAACACAGACCTTTATACAGATTGTCCAATGATTACCAAAGCCAAGCGTACTTTCTTTTTGTCAAAATTTGAAAATGTTAAAACTTGTAAGGAACTTTTTGATGTCTCTAGTGAACTGCTTGGCAACCAAAACAGAACAATATTACCCCCTGGCACCGATAGAGATCTTTGTAGTTGTTCTTCAGACTTTTTTTCTTTAAAAAAAATCACCTCCATCAGGCAAGAGCTCGATAAAATGTGCGCAATTGCCCCAAATTACCATCAGTTTAAGGGGCTAGTCATCGATTATTTTACTCCAGCAACGGAAGAAGAAATCAAAAAGATCATATTCGATAGTCCATCAAAAAGTTGCGCCTTAGACCCCATGCCCACCAGCCTTCTAAAAAAATGTTTGCATGAACTTCTTCCACATATCACCCAAATTGTAAATGATTCTCTCCTCACAGGCACAGTACCAAATTGCTTTAAGACAGAACATATTAGACTCCTTTTGAAAAAATCTGGACTTGATGAAAAGGACTTAAAAATTTTTAGACCAGTTTCAAATCTTTCTTTCCTTTCCAAAATTCTGGAAAAAGGTGTATCTAATAGACTGTTACATCATATTAAAGCAAATAATCTTAGCGAAGTCTATCAGTCAGCATATAAGGCACACCATAGTACAGAGACAGCGTTACTTAGGGTCTGTACTGATATTTTAAAATATATTGATAAAAAAAAGGTATGTCTTCTTACTCTTTTGGACCTTTCGGCTGCATTCGATACCATTGATCATGACATTTTACTCGAGAGATTAAATACTACTTTTGGCATAAAGGGTACTGTCCTGCGATGGTTTGAGTCATATTTTAAGGATCGAACACAAGCAGTTGTGGTTGGAAGCACGTGTTCTAATAACGTTTTGCTTAGATGTGGTGTTCCTCAGGGGTCTGTTCTTGGACCTGTCTTGTTTACAATGCATACAACCTATTGCTGATATTTTAAGACAATATGGCATGAATTACCATCTTTATGCTGATGACACTCAAATTTATAAGTCTATTGATTTCGATCAAATACCACTTTTAGTCGACTCTACTGAACAATGTACTAGTACTAGAGATTTAAAAATATGGATGACCAGCAATAAATTGAAACTAAATGATGACAAGACGGAAATAATGTTGAGTGGAAATACAAAAGCCATTAAAAATCTCCCAGAGCTACAAATTGATATTACTAACCATACTATTCGTTCAAAAAGAAGTCTTAAAAATCTAGGGGTTCAGTTGGATTATGATATGTCTATGTCCTCCCAAATTAGCCAGCTCAGCAAAAGTATTTACTTTCAGCTTAAGAAAATTGGCAGTGTAAGAAATTATTTAACTAAAGCAGCAGCCAAGACACTTGTAACAACACACATTTTATCAAAGTTAGATTACTGTAATGTTATTTTGTCCGGTTTGACATCCGAAAAACTATCAAAGTTACAAGTACTCCAAAATCAAGCAGCAAAATTGATAATGAAACAAAAGAAATCAGCGCACGTAACACCAATTCTGAAAGAACTACACTGGCTGCCAATAAAAGAAAGGACCAAATACAAAACTGCCGTTCTCTGTTTTAAATGTATAAATGATAGTGCACCTTTTAATCTTAAAACATTCCTGGAATTATATCATCCACCTAGACTAGAGCCCTTAGATCAGCCTCTGATAATCTAATTCTTAAAACTCCAAAACAAAATTACAAAACATACGGCAAGCGTTCCTTTTTGGTCTTTGGTCCCCAGGTATGGAACGAACTCCCATATAAAATAAGATCTGCCCCAACAATTTCCATTTTCAAGAATCAGCTGAAGCATTTTTTATTCACAAAAGCATACCTGTCATAATGATGTACTGTGATATATATGCATGTGTATGCCAGACTGTGAGACTGAAGAAATAGCGAGTGAGAATGAGAGAGAGAGAAAAAGAGAGAGAGAGAAAAAGGGAGAGAGAGACAGAGAGAGATAGAGAGATATAGAGAGAGGAGAGAGAGAGAGAGAGAGAGAGAGAGAGAGAGAGAGAGAGAGAGAGAGAGAACGGAAATGTTTTTCTATCTGTATAGAATTAATGTTTTAATGAATGTTTCTAGTTACTCACGTTTCAACTTTATTTTGACCCTCCGTAAATTTTTTTTGCATTGTATATTTTTCGTGAACACATTTTCAACCTCACTGCAAGACTGTTTTTCTCGTATAAAATTTTACACATATGCATTTATATTATATGTATAATACTTTGTTTTACGTACACACTTGTCGATTAATTTTTAAGATGTGATGTCTTTTTCATTGTAATGCGCATTGAGCATCTTTTAGGAAATGGAAATGCGCAGTATAAATGCTATTTGTTGTTGTTGTTGTTAGAGGGGACCCATACCTTTACTAAATGTACTTATCCAATAGAGGGGGGACCCATACAGAATGACAATAAACCATTATGTTTCATTGGGGTATAAACTGATGTTCTCCAATTCCAAATTCACATAAAAGACGTATGACTGATTGAAAGTGTATAATCAGTGTTATCTCCAAAACACGAAAATTTAGGATAAAGACATGCACCATTGTAAAGAAAAGACAGGAAAAATTTGAACACACTTTCTCACGATACTTGTCTCAATCAATCAAATAAAACAGAGCAGTCACTCACAACAAGTCCCAGCATAAAGCAAGGACGGGGGGTGGGAGGGGGGGAGGTCTTGGAACTTGTTGGGTTAGTGATGGAATACCATGAAAATATAACTCATAAACGGATGGAATACCTCACCTCCTGATTGTAACACTGGTACATCACAAAAAGTACGGCTTTTTAAAGTATAACCAAACTATCACAAAGGTAAGGACACTAATCCTACCAACAGCTCAACAAAATTAAGTTCAAATAGCTATAGGTAATGGAGAAAACATTTTTTTTAAACCCTACTTAAGTCGAAATTGTCCAAGACACCCATTCATAATCAAGGAGAAGGGAAAGTAGTTGTCTTGTACAGGGTCATAATAATGTCAATATGGAGTTATTGGTATCATCTTGAAGCTTGTTCATTTGTCTTGCCTTTGATGAAAAAAAATACCCATTAATCTTGAAGCCAAAATATTTGCGATTCAATCAGGTGGGGGTCGTCGCCTGGTGTGAGAGGTGAATTAACGAGAAAATAGCTGCCAACATTTGGCAACTTCGAAAGCTTAAATGTACAGTAGCATTCGCTTAAACTGAAATCTGCGGGACTGCCAGATTTTCTTCAGTTTAGAAAGGGTGTTCAAATAGAGATTATTGTCAACAGCATTGCGTTGGGAATGCCATGCTTGCCGTAAATTGCATTTTTTGAGAGTTTTTCTCATCTATCTCTTTCAGCAACTACAATTTAAGCTGCAGGCTGTACACATTGTTATTTCTCCAACATTGTCAGCATCCTTAATTTGCCGACCAGTCACACAGAACAGACAAAAGAGAAGATCAGAACTCTGTACTGTGCTCTGCAGTCAAGTGCTCATGAGTAGAGCATATAAACTAACTTCGAAGAGACAAAAGGCCATGACCAACTGAAGGTCGTGCGACAGACGCACATTTACTATCCTTGCCTCCCTTCACCAACATAGTGTATAGGCCCAAATGTGTGTGATAAAGGTGAGCAAACAGTACTCAGTACACTGGCCATGCCTTTCTCTGGCCCGCAATCGACACATGCATTCTCGTGTTTCTTTCATCAGTATCACTATCTTGAAGCATCATCATCATCATTGCCTTTCTCACCCTGCACCAGGGTATAGGCCACGGACAAACACCTTCCACCTTTCTCTATCCTGGGCTAGCCTCTTGATGTTATTCCATGTCTTCCCATTTTTCTGTACATCCACTTCTGTGATTCTTCTCCAGGTTCCACGCGGTCTTCCCCTTGATCTCTTACCCTGTGGGTTCCAATCCAAAACTTTCTTTCGCCTTCTTCCTACCTCATCTCTGACTGGGATCTGTCTTGTTTTCCTTAACATTTCCACATTGGTGACCCTGTCTGTCCATCTGATCCTCAGTACAGTCCGTGCCGGCTTTAAGCACGCCGGCCTTTAGCACGTTTCGTACTCAAGCACGTTAAACGGCTCTTATCAAATTTTTGTTATATAAATTACACGGCTTTAAGCACGGTAACTTCGGCTTCAAGCACGCCTCATTTACAAGACAATCAATATTTTCATGATGACCCATCGAAGTTCGAACACAGTTTACACCGCAGAGGTGGAGTGTGTCAAAAGAAACACAAAGAACGCAAGTGATGGACACACACACTCACACGGGCGGAGAGGAAGGCAAAGATATGCACACAGCCATGCGCGCGGATATAGGATCTAGCCTAGGCCTAGGGCAAAGCTACACACGACCAAAAAAAAAATACAAAGAGAGTCGAGGAGACGAGAAAGGGAGGCTGGCTGCGATTTCACCTTTGACCCTCGCTATCTATTAATCCTGATTGTGTATCACGCACGAGGTGGGATGAAGGCGGTTGTATGAGTGGCACAGCGGGCAGTGGTACGCACAGGCAGTGTGTTACAGTAGGCCTAGTGTGCTGTATCGTGACTAGCCGTCTAAATTAAGTTTTCATTTCCCATTCGACCACAAAACAAAAAACAAACAAGCGAACAAAAACTACCATGGCGGATGTCTAAATAACAACAGTGCACACTTTTGCGGGACCGCTATAGGCCTACTTACAAACAAAGGGAAATAGCACGGGAAATTTTCTACATGAAAATCTCTGGATTATGTCTACTTCGCACTTAAGCACACTTCGGCTTTAAGCACGCTTAAGCTTTCTCCCGATGACCATGCTTAAAGCCGGCATGGACTGTAACTTTCTTAGACAACTGTTCAAGAAAACCTGGATTCTCTTTATGCAAGTCTGTGAAGCGTTCCATGTCTCACATCCATACAACAGGACCAACTTCACTTGAATTGAAAATCCTCAGCTTTGTTCGAAGTGAGATATCTCTGGTCTTCCAAATCCTAACCAAAGATATGAAAGCAGCCTGTGCTTTTCCAAAGCGGGACTATTTCAGCACCTGTTCCTCCCTCTCTGTCAATTATACTCCCAAGATAGCAGAAGGTTTCAACATTTTCTAGTGCCTTTCCTTCTATTGTAATCTGCTCCTTTTTTTGTGCATCTGTCCTTAGGACCTTTGACTTTCCGGGGTGGATCCTCAATCCAACAGACTCTGATAGGCTGTTTAATACTGAAGTCTTTGCTTGCATCTGTTCCTGGGTGTGCGACAGAAGCGCCAAGTCTGCAAAATCCAGATCGTCCAACTGTGTCCATGGTGTCCATTGTACACTATTTCTGTGTCCTCCGGTGGTTTCCTTCATCAGCCAGTCGACTGCCAATATGAAAAGGAACAGTGATAGTAAACATCCCTGTCTCACAACAGTCTTGATGTCAACGCTGTCAGTGAGCTGGCCATCATGTACAACCCTGCAACTTGTCCCTTTGTACATGCTCTTGATGAGGTTCACTAACTTCTGTGGGATTCCGTGGTGCCTCATTATCTTCCATAGTGTTGCTCGGTCTATACTGTCAAAGGCCTTCTGATAGTCAAGGAAGTTGACGATCAGCTGGGAGTTCCACTCCAGGGACTGTTCCACAATAATCCTCAGCATGGCAATCTGGTCGGTGGTTGAGCGCTTTTTCCAGAAACCAGCCTGTTCATCCCGTAGTCTTGGATCCGTTGCTGTCTTGATTCTCTCCAGAATGATTCTGTTGAACATCTTACCTGGTATTGAGAAAAGAGTGATCCCTCTGTAGTTGCTGAAATCCCCTTATTTTGGAAGCTTCACGAGGTGTCCTTCTTTCCAATCCTTTGGGAACTTGCTCTCATTCCAGATCCTGGAAAACAGTGGGAGGACGACGTCTGCCGTCACATTGGCATCTGCTTTTAGGGCTTCAGGTGGAATCTGGTCAGGACCGGCCGCTTGACCTTTGTTCAGCTTCTTAATGGCATCCAGAATCTCTTGTTTTGAAGGAGCATCACAGCAGATTGGTAACTCATTTCTTGCTGGCAGGATGTTTGGTGGGTTTCTCAGAGGTGGTCTGTTCATGAGACTGTTGAAATGCTCTACCCATCGTTTAGACTGAGCTTCCTTTCCAAAAATGGTTTTCCCCTCTTGGTCCTTTACTGGTACTTCAGGTTTCCCGTATTTTCCAGCAAGTGTCCTTGTGGTCTGGTAAAGGATTAGCATGTGCCCTCCTACCGCTGCTTCCTCTGCCAGCCTGTTCATGAATTCCTCCTTCTCTTTTCTTAGTGATTTCTTGACATCTTTGTTGTCATGTACTGCTCCAATGCATCCGCTCTTGATCCTCTTGTTCTACTTGCATTTGCTTCTGCCTTCAGCTGTCTTCTTATCCTAATTAAATCCAATGAGTGTTGGCTAATCCATTCCTTGAGCTCCCATTTCTTCACACCGAGTACTTCTTGACATGTTGATGTAAAGACTTCTTTGACCTTGGTCCAGTGTGTATCCACCTCCGTGTGCTCTCCACCAAGATCCGAAAGAGGTTGAAGTCTGTTCCTCAGCTGCAGCTGAAACTCTTCTTTCTTGTGTCCATCCAAGAGACTTACTTGGAACTTTGTTCTTTTGATTCATGTGCTGGTTCCGAGCTTTTTGAGTTGAAGCTTGAGTTTTGCCAACACCAACAGCAGACGATGATCCGAAACAACATCTGCCCCTCTCTGTACTTTGACATCTTCCAGAGAACGCCTGATCTTGAAGCACGAAAGCCTAAAGTTTGCATTACCGGGGGGGAGGTTGCTTTTGAAGATTTAGTCGGCATAACCATCAAAATTCTTTTAAGTTTAGAAATCGAAATATTTCGGTTAATCAATGGTTTTCTTACAAAGAACAAAAAAAAAATTATGTTATTTTCTTTCAGGTTATCCCTGTTTTCAGTTTAACCGTGGTCAGTTTAAGCGAACTCCACTGCATTTGAAAACTGTACATTTACATTTTTTCTGTGATTTTGATTGATGTTTTCCCTGTAAAGTCCTCACAGAAATCATCATAATTATAAGTTTTTAAATGGAAATAACATGTTTGAGCCAAATAAAAAATATCTTAAGAATTGCCCAACAAGCAGACAAATATCCGTTTCTTCATGATTCTTATTTTAATGAGAGCCTGATTTCACCATAATGACACTCATTTTATTTAGAGTAACTCAAAGGGGGAAATGTGACGTGGTCATTTGCACAGGTGGCTGTTGGACAGGAGGCAGTTAAAGCAGGTTCAACTGTAGTTTGGATGACAGGGGCAACCCACAAGGACGCACACAGGGCTTGAAATAGACCGCGGCAATTTGCCTTGGTGCTTTGCAATTTGCCGTAATGCCCTTAAAATCAAAGGGTTAACCGCGGCACTTTTTGACGTGCCTTTGTTTTTTTGTTTTTTAAAAATGTACCACCATGAAAATAAATCAATATTTGTCCTGTGCTCAGCTGTCACTTTTGGAGAAAAAAATGAAAAGAAAGTTATACAAGCGTCTTGTCGGGTTCGCCGCCATGGCAGGTAAGTGAACCTTAGTCACAAGATACCGCATCATGTGAGCACCGGTTGTTGGGGTCACCTAAGTGCATTCAAATTCTGAACGCCGCGAAGTATGGAACTCCGGAATGGGGGGGGGGGCATTATTGATTATTTTTAATTTTTAAGATACACAAATAAGGGAGGGGGGGGGTATGAAGACATCCCGTTAGACTTGTCTGAAATCTCATCAAAGCTTCAGCCAGACACTGCTCAGCTTGACCATTTTGTCCATTTTGTCATGGCTAGTGCAAACACTCACATTAACCAAACCTCAGCAGTGTCTGAAAAAAGATCTGGACGAAAAAGAAAACTGCAGATGTGAGAGAAAGTGCAAGTGTGATGATTACAAACATGAAAGATGTGTTGGATATAAGCCGGAGCTGTGCTTGGAAGAAAGATTTTCTGGCACATCAGAAGATAAAGTTTTGAAGAGTGCAGGGATATTAATTGACTGGACAAAGGTGCCTGAAACTAACAAAATGGATGAGTTGAAAGAATATGGTGAGACACAGATGGATGACTTAATAGCTCATTATGAGACTGTGCTTCAACACCAAGGATGCTCTACCCTGAAAATAAAGAAAGAGTGGCTAATTTTTCTCTCCTAAAGTCAGGGCTTATTACCTCTGAGTGAGAACAAGACAAGTTCAGTCTTGAAAAAAGCAAGGAAATTTCCCAGTCTGTCTCATTTGGCTCATATAATCCCTGTTTTCTTTGAAGAGGCGCATCCTTGGTGACTGAATGCATTTGCTTTGCAGAGATATGCTTGTAAAGATCATGCTTATATGTCCCAATGGTCCTGAGATCAAAGAATTCTACCCAGAACTCTGCATTGCCAAGGGGCAAAAGATGTGTCTCACAAATATACGTCCTGATAATACAGCACTATTCCCTGAAATCATCTGCTCTGGTGATACTTTTTAAAATCACTTGTGTTTTCCCATAAGGGACAAACAGTAAGCCAGTCTTTTTCTATAATGTGTGTGCCAACATATATTTTCAATATTCTGATCATCTAGTGATTTACTTAGTTTTCATTCATGATTTTACAAATTTTCCTATAACTCTATACTTTTGTTGAGAACAAGAATAAAGTGTATTGTTATAAACGTTGTGATGCATGATCCAGTATTACCAACTTTAATCAACAAAATGATCACCTATAATTTTTGCCTTGGTGCCCTAGAAAATCGCCTTGGTGCCCTCTGATTTTTAGGCCCCACCGAGGCAATTTTTGCCTGCTGCCCTCCTGAACACCTAATTCAAGCCCTGCATAAAGTATTCCATATAAGGCAATAGCACAGGTAATTAACACATTCAGTGCTTGTGGATGAGATTAGAATTTGTTTGGGGATTCTTCCCTTGAGGAAATTCTTTTCTTGGGTATTTTTTTAAAAATCAAATTTTGATGAAATATACGAACAAGCTTAAACCCTACATCAAAATGTCAAAAAATTAATTTTCATAAAATGTGCTTTTGGGGAAATATTTACACTTGTATTGATGATAAGTTATCATAAACAAGCCAATGCTTTTTTCTTCATTATAAACAAAAATTAAAAAATCAAAGGTCAAATTCAATCACTTCTTGTTTCATACAAAATTTTCAAGTTATTACAATTTCCATCTCACACACTTATCTGCAGCCATTATAAAGAAATAGCCACTGCAATTTTCAGAAGAAAAGACCAAAAAAATTAAGTAACAGTACCCGTTTACCTGAACTGTGTACATCTAACTTCTACGTTTTATGTCCACACGTGTAACAAGCCACACACTGCATCACGGACATCATGGATGCCATACATTGCGCAGACACAGCTCAAGACGCTTAATAAACGTGTAGCAGAAGTTGTTTGTTTTTGTTTTAGTTGAGGTTTTACGGCGCTCGCAACTGAATAAAACCGACAGACATTATAAATCATCTATCTAATTTCGAGGCCTAGATCTAAACGAAGATTGGGATGTCTTTTCGACGAACGATTGTTTTTTCCTCCGTTTTGGAGTTGGAGGAATCAATAAGAAAATTTGATGAAAAAAACAATGTCATAGAATCTAGTCAAGATCTAATTTCAATCGAGCAGTCACCCTCTCTATTTCTCTGTCTCTCCCCTCTTTTTCTGCTTGTCCGTGTCTCTCTCTATCTGTATCGCTCGCCTTCTCTTTCTCTTGTTTGTCTCTGTCTTTCTTTCTACCCCACCTACTTTCCCACTATCTTTCTCCCGTTCCCTTCTGTCAACTGGGGCATGTATATATTTTATAGCACTTCCCCCTACTCTGTCTCTCTCTCACACACACACTCTACCGGGGCTGGGCGCTGAAACTTTCCTAAATTACAAAAGATTTCCTCTACCGGGTCTGTATACTAAGTGACTATTCCCGGTTACCGGGTCTGTATACACTTAGTTACAAATATCCTAATTCATCCATGCAAGTCTAGATCATTCGCACTACAGAATACCAGTACAACTGTACTGTAGGCCTCTACACTCTACAAACTGTCTATGTATAAAAGGCACGTACTGATAATTACGCATTGGGTGGATCCATGGAATGTGCAACAATCCATCAATTGTTGCTCATTCTGTAGATAGGTGGATCACGCAGCGCTTTTGTGGATCCATAGACAGGATGTTAACTTTCGCTTAGAAGTGTGCAATGTCAATGGTATGGATGGACAATCATCTGATGTTAACACCTTTTTTCGTAACAGCAGAAAAAAAACGAAACACTTGACACTCGGGTAAGATCTAAGATCCGTTGAGCATTCTACGGATCCATAAAAAGTGCTCCGTGATCCACCCATCTATTTATTTTCTAATACAAAATGTGCGCAAGTTGCAACAATCCATGGATTGTTGCGCATTCTATGGATCCACAAAAAGCACTGCGCGATCCACAGTCTATAGAATGCGAAACAATCGATGGACTGTTGCGCATTCCCTAGCAATGCCAATGAAAATTTAAATTTTCACTTTTGCCCCCTTTTTTTGGTACCTAAGAAAGAATTTTCAATTCTGATAATTATGCTTCTTGAATTTTGAGAATCGGTTCATAAATAAAAAAGTTATGGGGTTGTAAAGGTCGGCAAAATATGGATGACCCACATATAGGAAAATACTCCTAAAAAGTGGACCACGCAGTAGCAGATTCTGTAAGAAAATCGACGATATCTCAGTAACTAATCCGAGTGTTCGAGAGAAACTTGGCTACCCGATGTGTTTTTGAGTGTAGAAATCATTTCTGCAGTCAAATTTATTACCAATTTCGTAGTTATTTTGTTATAATTAAAATTGTGGTGTACATATTACGATTTTGCGAAAAAGGGGTGTCGGGATGAGTCCATTTTATTTATAGCATCGTATCACAACATGGGATCTTTAAGAATATATGTCGGCAGCGTGACTAAATAATTGCAAAGCTTTTTATGATGACTTTAGACCATGCCAACCGTAAAAGATAAGTTAATTCAATCTAGCATGCCGTACAATTAAAAATTCTTTTTTCCCGTTGTGACGCGAACACCCCGAGACGAGATAACCTCGCCTCGGAATACCCCCATTGCGATGTTACAGGGGAATAGAGAGAAAAACAACCGGATGCGCGCGCCCGCCATTGCCCTATTTCAAGTGACCAATGAACGGGCCCGGAATAGTCATGCGGGGATTTGTAGGTCACAGACATTTGCCACGGGAGTGAGGGGAAAATGGCCGGTCTCCATGCGAAGCCGCTTTGGATAGGGGGGTAGTCGTAGATTTACGATCGGGTCTAAACAACTACTTGACACAGAACTCTCAAATTTGAGCACACTATACTATAGAGGATAGATAGATCTATTACCATCTGGGCGTTGAAATTCAAACTCCTTATAGTTTTCGGTGTACACGATACGAAAGTGTTCCCGACACCAAAAGTATAGGTTAATTTATGTGTACGAACTTCAACGTCCACATATCATTAGTTTGCCCTATTTTCTGATTGGCAGCCGAGTTTCATTCGGATTGGTTCGGAAATAGAGCAGACCGAGGTTGACAAAGTCAGTCACCTACGCTTCGGCCGGGTCCGCAAAATCGTCCGTAAACGGGGACCAAATTTTCGCCTCGCGGGAAAGCCCGATTGGCATTGCTACATTCCCATGGATCGACAGACTGCTGTATTAGAAACCGGCAAATGCGTTGCGTGATCCGCACCATTCATTGCCACTGACAAAATGTTATTCAGTATAAAAACTGAGTGAGTTCAGCATGAGCATGGAGTAGATGCTTTTCAGGTTTTAAAAATCTATATACCTAGAGTCTAGAGTCTAGATCTAGAATCTAGATATCTAGTAGAACACGACTTGGCACACAAGCAGAGATCTAAATCTAGACTAGATCTAGTGTAGTGAGAAGAGTGGCAGTGGCAGAGGAGTTTCAGTTACACTTAGAAGTTAGAGACACGACTTCAACTGATTTCCAGGCAAGTCCAAACAGAACAACAGTTCTGATAATATGAAATTCTCCACCTAAAATCTGCTTTGAGCACCACTTTAGCGCAAAAATACATGGTAACAACTTACGTCCACCGGAATCTTTATCCGTAACTAAGACGATGACAGCATGAGTGAATAAGATCACTCACTAAATCAGCCAATAAGATCGAATAAAAGGTGAACTTACGTTCGTTTCTTGTCATCGTGCTTTATCCGCGGCTTCGCCTTGGAACGTTTTTTCCTTGCCTGAATGGCTAGGGCTGAAAGAGACAAAACACACGAGTTAAACCATTAGTTTTCTTTGATTTCAATAAATTAAATACAAAGAATAAACTCAGAAAACTATGTTTTATTCAAACCTTTGCGAGGAATTTTCGAGCTCATCTTGTGTTTTTCTTCATTTGGAACAGCTAAGCGCATGCGTATTTGTTGCTTAGTTGCATTCTGGGAAATAACTTTCAGAACGGATTTTACATGGTTAGCAACTCTAAAAATGTGTTTAAAATAACCCAGTACGTTTTATGTCCCTTTATTTTGTGAACCAGCAGGTGTTTGATTGTTTCAGGGAGCAACATCCCTGCACTCCGGACATGTCCATTGATGCTCCGTTGCTCTCTCCAAAATGTTGCCGAGGGTCCTTCTACTGATAAAAAAAGGTGGTCGCACCAGGAGCGAAAAGAGGAGGGCGATGCAAGCGATGCGACGTTCTAGTTCTATAGCATTTTTCATGTCAATTTTAGCTGAAAATTAGCAGAAAAAGATTGGTGTTGTTTCTCCTTATTGACGTGAAAATGCTAAAGAACATACAAAGAAAAAGCGTCAAAAATCTGATGAAATACAACACTTGACGAGAATTCTATAACATGATAATTATAGAAGCATAGGTGTGTTCAAAACAAATCCATATTTTGCAATATATAGAGTGCGTGCCTGTCTAACATGCATGCACGCACACACGCACGCACGCACCCACCCACACCCACCCACACACACACACACACACACACACACACACACTCACACACAACACACCTTGGAGGATCACTGTAAACAAGACATGCTAAAATCGCAGAGAGATTACCCTGTACATAATTAAACGACGAAAGTGACCCCCGACTCAATCTTATACATGCACTGTAAAACAAAGCATAACTGAACCTGAAGACAGAAATCTAAGAATAAAACTTAAACTACAATAATTTACTTGACACAAGGCTCAAACAATACCACCACCTACAACAACAACAACAACAACAACAACAACAACAACAACAACAATAATAATAATAATGCATGTAATAATAATTATCAATGAGAAGAAGAAGAAGAAGAAGAAGGAG